>NW_006263665.1:372990-374135 GCF_000469605.1 Apis dorsata | reverse complement strand
ATATATATATATATACATATACCGTGTTAAGAAGCCATTCGATGATTTCTCCGAGTCGCAACAGTCGCGAGGACGCGCCGCGATCGTTTCACGCGAGACGGGTTTTGAACGAGTCTCTGGGTGATACTTTTTCTTTTTTTCATTGATTGAAATCCATATTATATCACGATTCCTGAAATGAAATATTGCTTCAATCGGATATTGTTATAATAGAAACAATAAGAAGAGAAGAAGAGAATCCGACAGAGAAATCTAATCGAAGTTTTAATAATTCAAAAAATTAATTAAACCTTAATTATCTCTTAAAACAAAGCTTAAAGTTATTTTTGATCGTTAAAATGTTATTTGAAAAATTATCAAATTATCGGTCGATAAAGTCGAACTAATCTAACCACAATCAAATCTTAAAACGTTTGGAAAGTTTTGGTAGAAATAGGAATAAGTTTTTCGGGAAATGTGTTACGATATGGCTTTTAAGATAGTTTTTCCAAAGCTTCGAAGCTTCCCTATCGACGCGAAACTTTCCCTAGAAAAATAAAAAGAAATAAAAAAAAAAAAAAAAAAAAAAAAAAAAAAAAAAAAAAAAAAAAAAAAAAAGAAAAAAAAAAAGAAAATATAGAAAAAGATTCTCTCGAACGAGCTTAACGATTGGTGTGTGCTGCATGTGTGCAAACTCGTGCTCGTCTCGCGGCAAACGGCACGCTGAAACATGAATCTTCCATTTGGTACATATCACCTATATAAATATATCATATATAGCGAGAGTTGATTCTATCGTTAGAGATCTTTTCAGTAGCTAGAGCATCGAGCGTTTAATCACCGTGTGACATTGCGTGCACGAACTAAAAAAATAAAAAAAAAAGAAAAAAAAGAAAACAGAGCGAGAAAGAGAGAGAGAGAGAGAGAGAGAGAGAATGGAAAAAAACAGTGAGAGAAAAAGAGAGAGGGAGAGAAAGATTCTGGTATTTTAATTAAAACGAGAGAAAGAGAGAGAAAGTGAGAGAGAGAAACAAAGAAGTAGCATAATCATATTTTCTACCGAGTAATTAATCGTTGATTGTAGATTATATCGTCGCAGATTTCGATAGTGAGCCTCAATCTGTCACTATTAATGCTACTACGTCACTCGTTGATTAAATTGCAAC
>NW_006263665.1:369207-372831 GCF_000469605.1 Apis dorsata | reverse complement strand
TTTTTTTTTTTTTTTTTTTTTTTTTTTTTTTTTTTATTTTTTCCTATCAAAACGAACAATTAATCGATCGTTGCGACAAGTATCGAATACTATAAATCCCAGGTGGCTGGTTCACGTTATTGGGCACACTCATTCTATATTCAGGAACACTGGTATACCGAAGAATATCATTAGAAGATACACAGGGTACACTCGCGAATCAAAGCTCAAGCCTAGAGGTACAGGCCTAAGGAACAATTTTTTCGAAGAGACCTAATCAAAGCCTAACTTTTTAGATCTTAACCGGATGCCTGAACTGGAAAACTTTAATCGTAGCCTAACTTTTTAAATCCTTAAAACGATTACACGTCTAGCTGTAATTTTACTTGTGCCTATTTCAAACCTAACCTAACAACTGTTCGGGACCTAATTCTCCAGACCTATCGCGCGCGCATGCGCCTAAGTCTTCTATTTTATTCGAGGTGAATCTCTGTCACGAGTGATTCGTAGCCTTTTTGGTGACACGAAATATATATATATATATAAAAACATACGTTATTGCTCGACAAGTATCCAGACATTTTTTCATTCTATTTTTATCAAGTGATTGAATTGGAAGAATGGGATTGTTATGGAAACAATACTTATTAAAGTACGTAAATTTTTATTTTCTTTTTATTAAAGAGATTGAATTGATTATAATAATTGGAGTCAAAAGTGTCTTATTATTTGTGAAGAAAAATGATCCAGTATTATAAATGTTAAAGTTTAATCTTTTTAAACAGGTTAGGTGGATGAAATGTAAATTTCAATTTTCTGATTAATTTTCTATTAATTAAAGAAATTTTTATCGATATTTTTGTTTACTCATTGTTATATAATTGGATCAATTGACCAAGTCCAAGATAATTTCACATAATTTTTCTCCCATTTCTCGACACTAACTTCATCTAGAAATATTATGTCTTTATTCAAGGCATATTTTATACGTCTCTTGTTTATATATTCTCTTGCCAGCCATCCCCTCATCTTTACATAGTACGTGCTTTGTACGAATTGCGGGGCTCAGTGGAAAAAATTGCGCAAGTATATTTTTCTTTTTTCTTTTTTTCGCAAAAACAAGATAAGGGGAAAATTCTGCACGTAAAGTTCATATTTATCTGGAGAAAAAATGGTGCAAACGTTCTCGAGTAATAATAAACAAAATCTTCTGATAAATCAGGACTCGAATTTTTGAAAATTCTATGATTTTGAATTTCTTTGTTATAATTACTCATGTACATCATGTAAAAATTATAAATTATCAACGTTGTTGAATTCAATATATTTTTTCTCGTTTATAGAAACACATTTTTTCGAGGAAAAAATGAGAAATTGTTCTGGATACTTTCAAGCTGTCTTCGCTAAAAAATTAGACAAATAAGCGCAAGGACATATATGCTTTTTCGGCGTTCAAACGCACCCTTTTCGTTAATCCCCTTTGCCTTATGAATTCCTTTCTTAATAATTATTCTAGTATTTGATCAGATCAGTGGTTCTCAACCTCGATTAACCTACACAAATCATTTTCGCCATTTTTAATTTAATTTAATTTGAATTAATGAAGCGTGATCCCTGTGAAAAATGAAAAATTTCAATTTTCTTTATTCTCTATTGTGAAACGAGAAGCATAAGTTTTTTGTTTTTTGTTTAATTTGAATATTGTAAAAAGAAAGTCGGTCGTGAGTTATTTGAATATCATAAAAAGAAGTCACGCAACTTATTTGAATATTACAAAATAGGATCGCAACTCAAACGAGCGTTATTCCGCGAAGAAAAGAAATTTTTAATCTTTCCAAATTTTCTTACGAGAGAATTGCAAATTATTCGAATATTAAACGAATAATGGGTTGCAACTCGAAAAAAAGTATTTTAACCATCCTAAAGAAAGTTACAAACTGGAAATATTATTTAAGAGAAATTTTCAATTTTTCTTCGTTCAATGTAAATAATAGGATTATTCGAATATCAAAATAATAAGAAAAAGAACCTAAAGTTCATACTACACATATCAGACAGTAATACGATATCGAAACACTATACTTACTATAATTACATTAATCTTCGAACGAAGAACTTAAGGAATTATGGGGATAAAATAGTTTGATACGGCTCTATAATACGCGATACTCGAATTGATAATTCCTGCCAGCCAATGTGACTCTCGACGTTTATAAGGCAGGGGGTTAACGATTAAGCACGTCCTCACATATCATTAATTGATTACCCATGCGTATATCGCCGTATTGAAAACTTAATGTTAGGATTAGTGCCTCGGCGTTGAAACACGCTCGATCCATTTCGCGACCTCTATCCACAGAAGAGAGCCACCCCGATTTTTAACAAATCGATCGATCTGTTGAACGATCAAAGTTAATTGGGATCGATTGAAATCGGTTTTCGGTTTTGAAAGTGTTCTTTTGAGAAAATTGATCGATTATAACTTTTATGTCTACTCGAGAGATGATACAATTAAAATTATATAGCGGTATTTAATATCGGGTTTGGATATTGTCGTTGAATCGTTGGAAGGGTTCGTAGCATTTGTGACAATCGATGGAGATTAAACTTTGTTTCGAAATTCTTTTTTTTTTAAAAAGTTTTTTTTCTTTTCTTTTTATATTTATGGCAATTGATAGTGAATAATTTTGAAGAATTTTGATTCTTCGAATTCGAAAGTTTCTTCGAAATTTTTCAAATCCGAAAGGATTTTTCTTTTTTTAAAAAAATTCGTAAAATTTGTAACGAATTGATCGAATTCGAAAACTTTATTTCCAAATTTTATCAAATTTCTTTCTTTTTTTCTAGAAAATTGCGTAGCATTTATAACGATCGAATTCGAAAACTTTATTTCCAAATTCTATGAAATTTCTTTCTTTTTTCTAAAAAATTGCGTAGCATTTATGACGATTAATAGATTATCAATGGAATAAAAATTTAATATTTTTATTATAGGAATTCGAAAAATTTCGGAATTTATTTTATTATTATATAATTTTTTATATTTCGAAATTAATTATTTATTTATTTTTCTAAAATCCAAAAAAGAGAAATGATTTCTTGCCTTCTAAGAGAATATTTATATCAAAGAGAACAATGAAATTTATAACAAATTCTACAAATTCTTCGGACACGTCATTAGTGTTGCAAATGAAAGATTAAATGTTAATTTTAAATCAATGAGCTAAAAGTTACACGAATATGTCGATACCAGACAGAGAGGATTAAACGGTTCCTATTTGTCAAACTTTTCCTCCATTCCATCGAGATTACCCCTTGACCGTTTCTCTTATACCCAGACGAGAGGTGAAAATGTTCGATAAAATTATTAATCGTTTGCCGCTCGTATGGAAAGTTTGGTTACCGAAATGGGTCAATATTTGTGTTTAGATAGTTTGTTCCTGCGTGTGCAGCTCATAATAGTATAATTGATCAATGCATTCGAAATGTGAACAGTTCTTGAGAATCCTTTGGCAACGTGAAAACGATATATATAGGAACGAATCTTTTTTTTTTTTTATTCATTCATTCAAATTTCTTTTCAAATATTTGTTTATAGAAAAAGCATTTATTTTCTATCTTTTTCTTCTATCCTCTTGTATTTCT
>NW_006263665.1:364541-369035 GCF_000469605.1 Apis dorsata | reverse complement strand
ATATATATATATATATGTGTGTATGTGTGTGTGTGTGTGTGTGTATACAAGAAAGTTATATGTTATCCATGAGCCAATAATGTAAAAAATGTTTAAATTTATCGATTGAATAAAAAAAATATGTATCATAATGATAATATAATATGTAGAATTTAAAAATAGAATTAAGGGATGTGAAGGGTATTGGGATGCAAAGTATTTTAGAAACTCGTTACGAAAACTGAGCTAAGTTTTGGAAACAAATTTAGTGTAGACACAGCTTTAACAGTCTACCATTGTCTAATTTGAATAGAAAATGAAGGTATAAGAGTCGTGTTATAATGGGCAATATAGAAAGTAGTTTTGGAACAAGCATATTCAGTTGCAATTATAACACCAGTACATCTCAAAAAGTTTCAGAGCAATAATTTTTAAATCTGGAGAAAAGTAAGCAAAATTGATAGTTTGCATTTAAAAAAAGTGATGATGATATATGAATTTGGTAAAAGAAAGAAAAAAAAAAAGTTTTTAGATACATTTTTAAATATTCTGTTTCTTTATTTATTAAAATATTCTTATATTTTAATTCTATATCATTTTTCTGAAGTACATATCTTTTTATTTGTTAAAAAAGATTCATTGTATTTCAATCTTGTTAAAAAATTTATTTTTACCAAACTATTCTTAAAATTCTAAAACCTTAAAGTGCACGTAATCTGAAACTTTTATCTACTATATCCTTCTTTGCTATTACAACAAAGATATTTACGTCATTTTTTTTCCAATTGCATTTTTCTATAATTACATTTCTCGTTTCAATTCTGTGCCACAATTTTCCCTAAAGACATTACAAATCTTTTTATTCCTCGTAAAAAAAATAAAGGAAAAGAAAATTCGAAACATTCAAAAATTTCAAGATCTATGAAAAAGTTAATAATTGATCACAAAAGCATCAAAGAAAAATATTGGCAAAATAATAATCTTAATACAAAAAAATTATTTAACATTTTTAAGTTAATCTGAAATTTTCATACATATTTTGAGGAGGGGAAGGGATGAAGAAAGAAACGTTAACGAGCAAGCAACGAAAATATTAATAATAAACAAGCCTCTAACTCCTCAAAAGAACGATTCGCGAAGAGACGAAACGCGAGGGTAACCACCTCTGAGTTGGCCTAAATGTTTCAAAGATTGAATGAAAAAAATACACGCGTATTATTCGCACACACGCACACACGTATATACACATTTCAATTTCTATATTTTTCCGTGTTAAACAAGAACGAAGGGACGAAAGAGTAAACTTGGGAAGGGAATGTTGCAATGGCAAAAAAAAAAAAAACACGAAGCGGGATTTTAACAAAGAAAGAAAAGCGAAGAATAATTTTTTCCCTCCATTTTTATTCGCGAGAATAATTAAAGAATGGTGGGAAAAAATGTAGATCGAACGGATTAATCCGTTTGCCTCTTACCTGACTCGTGAATTTAACTTGGATATGAAAAGAAGGAGAAAGGGATTAAGGGTTGAAAGAGTTGAGGATTAATTTAACTCGTTGCTAAAGTGGAAAATAGTTTCAAGTTATGATTGGTAATTTGAATTATTTGTAAATAAAATTTTATTAATAATTTTTCCTCAATTTTAAGGTTAACTTGGATATGAAAAGAAAGGGATTAAGGGTTGAAAGAGTTGAGGATTAATTTAATTCGTTGCTAAAGTGACATCGTGGAAAATAGTTTCAACAGTTGTGATTGGTAATTTGAATTATTTGTAAATAAAGTTTTATTAATAATTTTTCCTCAATTTTAAGGTTACCTAACCTAACTTGTTGGCAGAAGTGAAGATTGGGCATAGTTAAACAGACAGATTGTTGTTATATCTTTCTAGTTTTATGTATTACATTAATACCTATGATGATACGTCGTTTTTCTGTATAATAAAATTTTAATCGCAGGTAGATCTTTTGATTAATTAATATATATTTTAAATTTTCAATTAAATTTGATTAAGAATAGAATAGAAATAATTTATCCAAAATAATTTATTCTTTCCCAAATAATGAATACATATTTTCACAAATTTAAAGTTAAATCTATATAAAAGAAAAAAAGGAATTCCTATTTTTTTCATTATATTATTATCATTCAATATTTACACTCAATTTTCTATATGCTCTATTAAATATATTAAAATTTACAGAAATGTGTTTCCGCCATCTTTCGATCGATAGACTCGTCCAAGGGTTAATAATCATCCCATTCACAAATCGAAACTAAAGTTACAATCTAATTAAACTTCATTGCAACACAATCCTCCCTTTATGCCACGAGAGAGAGAATCGTTATTCCCATCGCGACTCGTTGATTTCGATATATAAACTAATAAGGGGTTAACGAACTAATAAGGGGATAAAGATCGAGAAAGAATGGCGATTGGAAAGAAATGGATGGAAAAAGCATAAAAAAGGGGGGGAAGGGGAATAAAAAAAAATAAAAAAGAGAATAACAAGGTAGGAATCGAGCGGTGGTCATTTCGCTAATTAAATAACTCGATGGTGCGTGAATGCTGTTTCATTTCACCGTTGGTTCGCAGTGGTTTTCATTCAACATCGATGCTTTGCCATGCGTGAGTCGATATGTTGCACTTTCTCACGGTGGACGCGTGAAAAGCAATACCGTGAAATTCTCGTTTTCTCTCAACCGATTAATTAAAGATTCATCGATTTTAAATTTTGAATTGTTTTTTTTTTTAGGTAATGTTTGATTTTTTCTTTTTGATATGAGGGCAATTATTTACGAAAAACGAAGAAGAATTAGTGATGGAAGTTAGGTTAGGTCTAGGAATTTATCGTCGAGGAAAATGTTCGTCATAAAAATGAAAATGTAAGAGTTAGGTTAGGTTAGGTTTAGGAATTTATCGTTTCGCGATTTGAATATTTTCAACGATGTTTCATTTTTCGTTGCATCGTTCACAATTTTTTATCTCTTTTTTGAATCCCAATCAAGTATTTAAAATTAATCTTCTTCTAAACACACACGAATCCAATAATTATTTTTATCTAATTCAAAATTTAAATTTTCAAATAAACAATTTGATTGAAAATCAACTCTCACCTTTCCAGCTTAACTCTATTGAATAAAAAATTTAAGATACAATCCACTTACATCTAACATTATCAATTAAAACGCCATATTTGGCATGAACCGATTCAAATCCAAAATCAATTCAAACCAAATTCAAATCCACTTTATCGACTGGAAATTTCTTATAACCTAACAATTATCGACTGGGCAGCTACAAATTAGCGAAATAGGTGGAGGGGAGAAGAATACAAGCGAATAATGATGGATAGAGAGTGAAAAAAACGTGCTGTTGTAAAACCAAAAAGTAAGAGGCGATGCTTCTCTCAATCATCCTTCTACTTGATGGAAAAGGAGAAAAAGGAGGAGGAAAGAGAGGAGGTAACGAATCGTTCGTACGAAAAAAAAAAACAACGGGAGAGCGAAAACGAGGAGGATGAGAGCGGTATTTAACCCGAAAGAGCAACGTCGAAGAAAGCGTAGTGCTGTACCACTGGAAAGTAGTAACGGCGTGGCGAATCCGCTTAAACAGAAGGGAAAAAGTGAAATGGAGACGATTTCCTACGAAAAACCTGCGAAGAGAATAAGGTTGCGTGGATGAGAATGAAAATAGTGGAAAGGGATAATAAATTGTTGTTAAAATGAAATTTTAACGAGTCAACTTTTTAACTTGGATGGGCTTTTTTTCTTACGAGAATTGCGATCGAAACGATTTTTATTAATTTTTATTATATTTTTTTTTTAAATTATTGAAATAATTTTTTAAATTATGGAAGGTTAATTGAAGTGAATTAATTGTTAACGAGACAGAGGTGAAGGAAAATTTGTAAAATTGTAGATACTTTTGACTTCGAAAAAGTGAGGTTATAAAAAATTTGTTAGACGATATCGATGAATTAGTTCGCGTATGTATATATAAATTTTGATATGACGATAAATATATTTTAGAAATAGATTGACAACAGTTGAAAATCATTCTATAATATTTTTGCTTGGCTAATAAAATTAGAAAATTTTCTCAATGTATATAAAATATCCCTCTTATATCGATCGTTATCACAAATTTTGAATTTCCCTCTTTCCGATCATCCCCGATTGGAATTTCTATTCCGATACCAGGCAGTCGAAAATTACAATCACAGATTGAAATAGAAGTAACGCGAGTCAATTAAGACATCTGAAATAAGGATAAATTAACGGAAATGGTTACAAAGTGGAGTTGGAACTTGCTAATTGTTCACGTTCCTAAGAGAAACCAAATTATATATCCTATATTTCTAAAATCCGATTATATAAAGTTACTTTAAGTTGCTAAGAGCTGAAACTTACGTAAACACGACATCTTTGAAACGCTTAAATAGAGGAATTTACATATTGTTTTTGTCGAGATTCAAAAATATATTAAAATGGAAACATGATATTTTATCAGAGATGGAA
>NW_006263665.1:362873-364098 GCF_000469605.1 Apis dorsata | reverse complement strand
GAGCAGAAAATATCGAATCAAATGCCACACAGTTAACTTTTAAATATAAAAAAAAAAAAAAATCTGCTCAAAAACAACAATAATAATAATAATAAGTATATACAATTTATCTAGACAGAAGGGAATAAATGAGAAAATTTTCGAGCGAAAGAAAAAAATCGTGATACTCGAGGATAGTAAGAAGCGGTAGCTCGTTGCAAGATTTCGTGGTTACAGTTTAAAAATAGAGGTTGACGTGTGTATACACCGCCATCAAGAGCTGTCTAAATTATTCCACACGCGGAGAAGGAAATTTTTCGCTATTTTCGCTCCTTCTTTTTTCTTTTCTTTTTTTTTTTTTTTTTTCTTTCTCTCCTCTTCCTCCTCGAAGCGAGAAAGAAAGAGAAGGAAAGAGAAATGGAGAGAGAGAGAGAGAGAAAAGAAAAAGAACACGAAGAAAGAGGAAAGCCAGAAGCCCGCGAGGCTTGGTACACTTTGAGGCGAAGATGGAAACGGTGAAAGGAAGAGATGAATACGCGTGCATATAGGCGCACACCTGGCTCACCCCCTAAGCACGCTTCAAAGCCAACCCTTTGATCGTTTCCGCGGGGCAAACTCGGCCTAAGTGGGCCAACACCCGGATTCCGGTGCAACAAACAACAGCTGCTGTGTTTTATTTCTCGCGGAAAAATGTATGGCCCTCGTGTAAAAAAAAAAAAAAAAATGCGGAGGTGGAATTGATCGACACGAAAATTTACTTTCACGATTGTAATATATTCTTTTACGTGTTACGTTATCATGAGGGATCATTTTTAATGTAACGTTTCTAATATACGTGTAATCTTTTGGCTTTCGTTTGATACTATAACTCTAGATCTGAGATTTTGATATTTAGTTACTTAGTTGTATCTAGTAATTATTTACTTGGTTACATCTAGTAACTTTGAATTTCAATCTATTACATTATTTTATATTTAACTTTTTAGGTTAAATTATCCTGATCTTAATTTGATTTGATTTTACTTTTATTTCAATTTGTAATTAATCGTTTGGTTCGAAATTAATGAATCAGATCATTATCTCAAATTCGACATTTTAGTTTGAATATTTTAATTAAGATTTTGATATTTAATTATTTATTTGTATCTAGTAACTAGTTACTTGGTTACATCTAGTAAGTTTATTTGAATTTCAATCTATCACAGTTTATATTTAATTTTTTAGGTTAGTAATTTTATCTTGATTC
>NW_006263665.1:360870-362575 GCF_000469605.1 Apis dorsata | reverse complement strand
TTGGTTACATCTAGTAAGTTTATTTGAATTTCAATCTATCACAGTTTATATTTAACTTTTTAGATTAATAGTTTTATCTTGATCTTAATTTGATTTGATTTTACTTTTATTTCAATTTGTTATTTCAATTAATCTTTTGGCTCGAAGTTAATGAACCAGATCAATCATCTCAGATCCGACATTCTGTATTTGAATATTTCAATTAAAATTAAATGAACATTGATTAAATACTAAAAATAATATGATATAACTGATTGTACTCGTATCGTCTACGTAAATTCGTTTATTCAGTTCAAAGTTTAAGAAAATTAGATATCTTTTCACTCGATAAAATAATTCAAGAACTGATAATCGAAAAAAAAAGCGTTAATCTCTTCGCTGGATCGAAGGAAGGCAGAGGGAAAGCATACGTTTGAACACATAGAGACTTTTTTTTGTTAGAAATCTGCTCAATGATCATCACAATTTTAACATCATATTATTCTTTTTAATAAAAATATTTTCATTAATCTTTTCTCTTGTCTTCAACAATCTGTTGTCAATTTAATTTTCATTATTCTATCTTTTTCTTCTTTAATATCCCTATATATATGTATATATATATATATATATATATAGTTCTCACGTTCCAGTTACATTTTTGAGATAAATAAAAAAAGGAGAATAAAGATAAAAATTAAATGCTCAACGAGGATAACCTCTCTTCTCCATATGCTTTAGTCAGTTTAGTGTCAAAAAGAAGATGAAAATGAGAGAATGAAAAATGGAATTATTAGTTCCCTGAAAAAAGGAGGATAATAGACAGAGAATGAGAGGAAGAATAATTTCACTTTGTCTTATATATATATATATATAGAGCGCGCTAATTAATAACGACTAAATACACAATTGTAATATCACGATTACGTGCATGTATGTACATATATAATATATATAATGATATAACACCGTATCTCACAGATCTATTCTATTATATATGTATATATATATATACATATATATATATATATATACACACAATTGAATTTTATATATTATATATATTATATAACGATATATATATATTATATGTATGTATGTATGTATGTATGTATAACACACTTGCACGGAGTGCTCGCGCTTTTGCTTTTCGTCAATCGAGTTAAAAAAAAAAAGGAAGGAAAGCAGAAGGATGAAAACAAACGAAAGTAATATAAAAAGAAGAAGAAGAAGGAGAAGAATGAAAAATGAAGAAAAAAAGAGAATGTAGCGAGGGGGGAAATAAGAAGATATATTAACAAAATAAAAAAGAGAAATATATAAATAAATATATATAAATATATAAATATATATATATATATAAAGAAAAAGAATGATAGTGAGAAATATTGTGTAAATGTATGAGTGAAAGGAGAGAGAAAGAGAGAAAGAATAAAAGGATGCGAGGGAGAGGGAGAAATTCTGTATGAAAATTATGAATGTGTCGCGTTAAACGTTGTTAGGTTATGAAGAAAAATTAAAAATAAATAAATAAATAAATAAATAAAGATATTATAAATGTTATTACACACGTTGTACGTAACGAGTTAAATGGACAACAAAGAGAACAAAAAAGAAAAAAAAAGAGAGAAAATTGTGAAAGAAGGGAGAAGAAAAGAGATGATGCTAATATGTATAAGAAGAAATTAATGTAGTTACAAATGAAATAAACGATACGACGATTACT
>NW_006263665.1:352193-360698 GCF_000469605.1 Apis dorsata | reverse complement strand
CGTCGTCCCTCCATTTGCATCCCCCCTCTCCCACCCCCCCTTATAAATCTCCTGTTCCCTCCAGAAAGACAGAAAATATGTGATTCGATCTCGACAAAAGAAAGGGAAAAAACCCTCGAAAAATCTCATTTTAATTTTGAACATGACAAATTGTATACACGAGGAGGTTTGTATATAATACGAGGAACTCGTTCGAATTGTTGTTTCGAATAAATATTTATCTAAAATAATTAACTGGATATATATATATATATATAGTTTAATGCGAATGATAATTATTAATCAATCCTAACAAAATTATTCCCCTCTATTCGCTCGAATAATTTATCGTTATATATACATTCGAAATAATTTATTCGAATATAATAACAATCGTAAAATTATTCGGATAATAACGTATACAATTTATTGATTGTTTCCGCTTAATTTTACGTGGATACGTTTATTATTACGGAATCGTGAGTTGAGGTCTATTTGAGTGTAATTTTTATTTTTTATTTATTTATTTTTTTTAATTCCAACCGACACACGATCGAAACAAAACAAAGTGTTCGCAATATTGAAAATTACGAAGGGAAATGCTTGGATGCCTTTCTTTAAATCGTTTGAAAGAAAAAAAGAAAATATATATGTATATATATATATAATATGAGAATATAATATAACAAAGCCAAAATACAAGGGAAAAATATTTTGAATTCGATGTATTGATCGTATTTTAATAATAATAATGTAATATATAAATAAATCTAATAAGTTTTTTAATTAGAATAAATTCTATAACGAGTAAATTATTAGATCATTAATCGAATATATATATATGTATTTTTAAGTGATAAAAGAAAAATATAAAAATTGTACACGCATTGTTCTTATCCGTTTCCTTTCACTCGAGATAAAATAAAAATAAAATTTCAGACGGATCGGGCTTAACGAGCGGCCCAGTGCAATTTGGAAATCGGGTTGAATTCTCCCAGTTGGAGTTTCAATTATTAGGAAGGTAATTAAGGAACACCGATTAATCTCTGGTGGAGAGAAACAGTGATTCGAATTAACGAGTCTTTCAATTAAACATTAAGGGGAGTGCTGATTATTAACAGGCTAATTTAACGACTCTTGATTAACGCCTGTCCAATTAACGTGCCTCCCTAATTAACGAACTTTTGACGAGGTGAAATTAGGACGGTTTGGTTTAACGTCCAAGGCTCAATGTCAATGATAATGTCTCAAGATGAAAATTCATAACTGTTTATATATTTTTTATTAAGCTAAGGTTTATTGGAATATTGGATCCCAAGGATATTCTTTAAAAGATTAAATTTTGGAAAGATTGAAAATTATTGAAAATAGGTTTTATTTTTCAAAAAGTGCATTTTTAATTTTCAAATAATATCTTTGGAATAATATCTTTCTCTATTTTTGCTTGAAGAGATAAGACTTTGGAACAATTTGGAAATAATAATATTTGCAAAAAAAATTAATTATAAAAGTTTTATTTATGTAAATCTCTTATAGTGTAATGCTAATTTAAAATCGTTGTTTTAAAAGTTCTATTGTTTGTTCGATTAAAAAGAATAAATTGAAATGGTAGCAGTAGTAAAAAAAAAAATTGGATAAAATAACGTGAACAGTGTAAAGAACGAAAATAAAAGAAATAAACGTAAATGTCGAAGATGTAAAACAAATTTTATTTGATGTAAAAGTCGTAGAAATTTATTTTTGAATAAAAAAGCGAGATCAATTTCTCGCTTTATTCTCCCTGAAAAACCGAATTTAAATCCGATATGAAGTGGATGAACATGGTATTCTTCATTAACTCCAGGAAAATGAGAATTTTTCGATACAACGAAAAATGGGTATGAAACAGATAAATATTGCAAATTTCATAATAAGAATTTTATTCTTGAATATATATAAAAGAGATAAGATTAAATTCCTGAAAATTTTCACTCCCTTTCAAATTATGTTCTTCTAATGAAAAGAATTTCGATGGAAAATTTCTCAGAATTTAATATTCTTGGAAAAATTTCGAGCGCCATTATATTCGTCGACTTCCTGATACAAAATTTTTGGCAATAAAACTCTACTTTCCTCGTATTCGTTTTTATGTAATTTTATTATCCAATTAATTGGATCCAGATATAATCAATTTCATTTATTATTGCTTTAACACGAAACGTAGAATTTAATAAAAAGACACTTTATTCGAAGAATATTCGAAAACATTTTTATTAGCCACTGTGTAAATTTTATCCCATATTCGAAATCCCATATCACGAATTCAGAAAGTGATAAATTGAAATTGTTCGAAATTGAAAAGAGAAAAAAAAAAAGGAGGGGAACGTCATCACGTTTTTACATTTCTCGAATAATTTGATATTTTCCAATACAATTTCAAACTTAAACGCCTTTCTTCCCTTAATTCGAATTGAAACATCATTTTTATTTCCGTTGTTTCTTCATTAATCTCCAAATTTTTTTTCCACATCTCACAAAACTCAAAAAAAAAAAAATAAAATTTAATCGACAAAGAGCACGCAGAAGAAGCGAGAAAAAGAAAAAGAAGAAGAAGAAAAAGAAAAGGTTGAGTTGAAATTGGCGGGGATGCAATTAAGAAAAATCGATCCGACACTTATTCGAAGAGGGGAGTCGAGTGAGCGATTCCTTTGGATCAGCTTTCTCCTCCTCCCTTTGATCGTTGCCATCGGGCAAGACGACTTCTTTGATTGAAACAAGGACAAGTGGTCCGCGAAAACTCGTTATAACACGTGAAACCGCATTTAACTATCAGATATTTTTAGAATATCTGATCGATAACCTGATTGCGATACCTCCAAACCAATTGACGATTCCTTCCTTTTATCGTTCGAGGCTTGCCTCGAAACTTGAAGGAGGGGAGTTAAAAAGAGTCGCGATAATTGGATACCCCTTTCGTGTTGTGAAATTTGTGAAAAATATTTCACACACGAAATTGTATTAAATTTCGATTGTACGAAATTATGAACGAGTCAAAAGTTTCGATTTAAGGAGTGCGATCTTGAGGGAAATTGAATAGAGAAGGTTCGTAAGAAAATATAATGAAAGATTGAGAAATATTTCTTGTTTATTTATTTGGATTAGCAGATGGATAAAGGAAATATTTATTTTTCATTTCATTGGAAAGGTAACTAACAAGATGAAGATCGAAGATGATTGTGCTTCATCTTTCATTTCTTATCTCTTTAAGGAGCCCGTATAATCGATATTATTGGCAATAATATCGTAAAGGTATAATACAATCTTCGTTATATAGTTTTATTTTTAGATTCTTATTGATATTGACGATATTATTGGTATTACTGACACTTATCTGTATTGGCAATATTATTGATCGTAAACAGAAGGAGAATAAATCAGGTTGTTTAATTAATGATGAACGTAAAAAAGGAAGAAGAAAAAAGAAAAATAGGAAAAGAAGCGAAAGAAGAAGTTTAAAAATTTTATCATTTAACGAAAATTTTCGTTCAATTAAACGTTGAATTATCCACTCATCCCAATATTATCTTCCATCAGAATATTATTCGTACTCAGTCGATAATGCAAATTATATACGAATTCAATTCATTCCGAGTTTCATCTCCTCGCGAAAATAAAAAATTAATTTAAAATCATTCAACCATCGTAAATAAATATAATAAATCTATAAAATGATATAATAAATCATTCTCATTAATTGAAAAAAAATTTGAAAAATATATTATACGATACGAATGATACGTGAGTTTTTTAAAATCTCTTCGAAATCTGTAGAAAAATTAAAAGTAAAATGAAACTCCCCCCAAAAAAAAAAAAAGGATAGGAAAAAGTATTCTTGGAGGTAAAAGTTGAGAAAGAAAATGAAATTGTTCGCAGTTATATATATATATATATATATATAGGGAACTTGGAGGGAGTAGAGGGGCGAGGCATCGGCGGGAAATAAATCGAAGTAGACAAGGCGAAACGCAGGGCACGTTTCGCGTGGAGAAAATTTTCTCGGTGGGGCGCAAAGTGGCGGAGGAATTTGCATTCCAAAGTGCACGCGGCCCTGGCGCGGCGTGCATTCGCGAGCAGCAGTCGCTTTTCGCACGTTCGCCAACAGATAAATCATTTCGGGCTAACTTTCGGTTTAACAAACTGCTCAGGCTACCTCACGTTCAGCGTTTAAAACGTGTCTTGTTTCTCTCCACTATTTTCTTCTTTTCTTTTCTTTTCTTTTTTCTCTCTCTCTCTCTACAAACCACCATCGTCACACTGTTGTGTCTTAATGATAATTTTAATCTTCCATTTTATCTTTTTTTTTTTTTTTCATCATAGATGAAGAGATTTTTAGGTTAATTATTTTAATTCGATAACGAAAAATTCGTTAATTCGAGTTTCGAAATTTTTCGTAATAAAGAATTGTTCTCAAAGAAAGTGATTCTCGAAAAGTAGATCGAGATTCATTCGTTTGGAATTAATTAAAAATTTTTGTTTTCGTGTGATTTTTTTAAGCAAGAAAAAAGGAGACTGTGAACTTGTTCTTGGTCTCCAAATAAATCGTGGATTCGATTGGATTTTAAGAAAGAAAGAAAAAAAAAAGTATGTGAATTAAAGTATGGAGGTGAAAATTATAATAATAATACTCGAAATACTTAATAATTTATTCGAGATTCTGATTGATCTATACATTCTTTGAAAATTGCTGTTTTTTTAATCGATGTTTAAAATCGTTTCAAATTATCGAAATATTTATTCCATTTTCCAATTAACTGTTAGGCCAATAATTAATTATCTAATCATCTCAATGGGAAACCGATAATCGAAAATCGATATGTGTCGTTAAAATTTCACGAAAGGTCCGATTTTATACGTGAAAATAATTGTTCGAGTAATTTTACAAGTTGCAAAGATACTGCAATTTTAATCCTTTTTTTTGTTCATTTGTATTTTTTTAATCTTTATGTAAATTGCAAAATTATTTTTATATCTCGTGAAAACATTATTTGGTGTAAATTATTAAACCAAATTTTATGAAATCGAGAAAGATAAAGATTCTTTTCTTGATAAAATTTTTTTTTTTGCAGATAGTTAACTAAAATTAACGAATAGCAAAAAAAAGAATTTTGCGTTTATATTTCGGTAGACACAATTAACACAAGCAATGTTTAATCACGTACAATTAGTAAGGTTCGAAATAATCGCACCTTTTGTAAGGAGATAGAGCATCTCTCGGGAAACTTGGAACTTCTCCGTCTTAACTAGTTGGGATATCATCCACAATCTGCATTTGTGGAAAGTGTTATTAATCTTGTAATACACTACCAGCACATTAATTATCGAGATATGTATTCCACGAGGTGACGTTTTAATTTGTTAAAAAGCCAACAAGCAAGGAAAGTTGGTAGGAAACATGGGGAATTTCCATGTACAAGCTTTCAACTAGGGAACTTTTGTACGTCGAAAATTTATTTGAAACGTCGCGTTGTCTTTTTTAACTCTTAGAGATTAAACTTAGATGCCTCGTAATTGAATATTTTCCACAATAATAGGAGTTCTCTTTGCGAATAATCGAAGATTATAAACGTGGAAAGTTCAAAAGGCTTTTATCTTAATCTAAACCTAACCTAAACATCAGGTTGACCCTTGACCGACGCAAACGTAACTCAAACCTTTAATTAACTCAAGTTTAACTCGGATCGAATCAAACCTTGACTGAGAACTAACATGAACACGTAATCTTAGCTTAACTGAAACTTAATAGAAACGTAAATCGAATCTTATTGATTTAATAAAAGTAAAACTTAAGCTTGAACGTAACCGAATTCTGACTCAAATTTATCACCAATTGGAGTCAAACTTAATTAAAGTCAATATCAATACTTAATGTCCCAAATTTAATATTAACTTATCTCAACAGTTATACATATTTTTAATAAACCCATTCTAAAAAGTTATTAATCGTATCAATGTAATATGATAATTATTAAAAATATTTATTAAACAAAATTAATTATTTTATAAAATTAATTTAATTAATTAAATTATAAACAAAATATTAATGTAAAATTATTCGTATACAAACTTAATTAATTTAAATAATATATCTAAATATATCTAAAATTACCAGATATGGGGGAAAATATCTAGATCTGATAATTCCTATAAAATTCACTAGGATATCATTCGCTGACGACAAAAAATTCTCCCTTGGTGACTTTGAAACTCGTCACCCCGATTCCATCCAATCATTGAATTCCCCACCAGGGGAAACTGGTAGCAGGAACAATTACACGTTCCAAACTATGGGACAGATGGAGAATATAAAGGCCAACGCGCGGCCCTGCTCGCCTGTCAGTTCGTCCGATTCCTACGACGGGTTCCCACTTACGAATCGATCTGTTTTATCGACCGATCTGGAACCATCGTCCAATAATCTTTCTCCTATGTGAAAGATTTTTCCGACCAAGAAATTCCGTTCGTCGCGAGAAAATCGAGAAAATGGCGCGGGAGGGAACAATTCGACTGACATTGATTTTCATCTTCGTTTCAACCGCTTCGGCGGATGTTAATTCCTGCATTGGCAAGGCTTTGCTGAGTAAGTAAGAATCACAATTGATTCTAATGCTTCTAATAAAGATTCTAATTCGAATGAATTGTAATCACGATAACCAATTTATAAATTATATTTTCGATAATATCAACGAAATTAATAATATATAATAATTAATAATAATTATAAAAATTATATAATAATTAATAAGATTTAGGAAATGAGCAAAATTGGAAATTAGTAATCGAGTTATTTAAAAAAAAGTAATCGATTGACAATCGAATGGAAAATTACAAAAGTTCAAAAATTTAAAAAAAGAGAAGAAAATTGGAAAAATTCGTACAATTATAATAAATGTAGAATAACAAATTAGGAGAATTTCGAGATAAAGAGAATGAGAATCGTTAATCATCGAGGAAGAAAATTGTAAATCTTCTTTCTGAACAATCTTCGCCTGTTCTTCGTTAGAGAATAACCCGTGAAACGAACGATTCGAAAGGTTCGAAGAATTTTCTCACTGCGATGAAGATCGTTTGCCTCGATCTCAGCGTCGTTGCGCATGAAAATTTATTGCTTTTCGTCACCGTTCAATTCGTCTGGCTCGGTCGAAAGCTCGTTTAACTATAGAGAATTTACAATTCGAATAATCTGTCCGCAGATTTTCCAACCCCTTCGTCGAATCTTTTACACTACAAGGTTAAATGAAAATAAAAACGACTAGTCACAATCGCGCGTTTAAACTTGGAGAAATAATCCTTCCTCTAACCTAGATCGGTTTATGGATCATCTGATTGTAAAAATGAACGAAAATCGCATCGACGTAATTGATAGGCCCGTTTCGAGGCGAGGCGAATTATCTTTATTGCAAATGAACGAAATCTATGATCGCGGCGTGATTATTAAAAAAAATTACTAAAAAATTAAAAATTAAATTATTAAAATTTCAATCTAATAAAATAAAATTAATTGAAATTATTAAAAAAAAAAAAGTAAAACAGTTGTTGTAAAGATAAGAAATATATCTTTTTCTTTTTTTGCAATAAAATTGCAGGCCAATGAAAATTACACACGCGATGTAATTAAAAGTTGTACACGAAATATTTCGAGCAATGGGAATGGAAACAATGAGTACTATAAAAAGAAACGTACAACGTGTTATAATTTCCTATATCTTTGTATCGTTTGCAGTTAAGATAATTCCTTATCTGAAATTAATTTCAATGATAAAAATGTATGTATGTATGTATATATGTATCCTTTATCTGAACGTTCGTTTTCGAAATAACCAACTTTCCCCTTCTTTCGATCCTCCCTCTCCTCCTCCTCTAAACTTTTTATCTCTCTCGTTCCCTTTCCCAATTGTTCCGTCCCTTCGATGTTTTTAAACCGGTTATCAATGCATTGGGATCCTCCAATTACCGAGGGAGAGGGTAGAGTGAAAGAAGAAGAAGTGGTTTCGTTTGTCCCGAGTGCAACACTCACTCCTTCCCCTCCTTCTCTCCCTGTTGAATAACAGTTTCTCGAAGCGGCAATTAGTCAAGTTCGTTCAACGATCGCGTATCTCGGTTCTGCTCGTGAATATTCCCGTCCAGAGCGACGAGGAGGAACGGAGAAACTGTGCGGACCGGAATACGAAATTTTACCCGAGATGTGACGACCCGTGCCCTGATTTCCTTTCCACCAGTTTTCCGCTCCGACCGGCAACTACTTCCTATACCTTGGAGTCTTGAATCGTCCCGATTAAAAAACTATTCGATTTCGCCGGAAGAAAGGGGAGGGAAAAGTTTTTGGAACGAGGCGATTCGCAAAAAAAACTTTTTTTTTCCATTCTTGGGAAATTTATCTTGAGAAGAGAGAGAGAGAGAGAATAATTAGAAAAATTTTTAGAAAGTAAGAAAAAGTAAGGAGAGTAAGTAAATTCGAATGGATTCCTCTAGGGAAATACTTAATTAACG
>NW_006263665.1:345210-351703 GCF_000469605.1 Apis dorsata | reverse complement strand
GTCTAGGGAAAAGATTTGGCGAAAATAAAAAGGATTTGAGAGAGCAAACAGAAGAAAGAAAAAAGAGAGTAATTTATTTTCCATTAATTTATATATATATATACAACTACTTCCTATATCTTGGAGTCTTGAATCGTCCCGATTAAAAAACTATTCGATTTCGCCGGAAGAAAGGGGAGGGAAACGTCTCTGGACCGCGGCGATTCGCAAAAAAAACTTTTTTTTTCCATTCTTGGGAAATTTATCTTGAGAAGAGAGAGAGAGAGAGAGAATAATTAGAGAAATTTTTAGAAAGTAAGAAAAAGTAAGGAGAGTAAGTAAATTCGAATGGATTCCTCTAAGGAAATACTTAATTAACAGTGGAAATGTATCTAGGGAATTTGTCATTGTTCCGGGGGGATCGTCTAGGGAAAAGATTTGGCGAAAATAAAAAGGATTTGAGAGAGCAAACAGAAGAAAGAAAAAGAGAGTAATTTATTTTCCATTAATTTATATATATATATATATATATATATGTATGTATCGTAAAATGGAGGGAAAAATCCCTAGAGAAGGGAAATAAAATAGAGAAGGATAGAATTATCGATCGAGATGGTCGAATGATCGAGAAAGATGTTCTCGGAGGAATAGAAATAACTGGGGGGGAAACTTTGAATGGAGGTCAGCAGCCAAGGACTATTTATTTAACAAGCTGGCAAGTCCATTCCCAGCGAAATCCATTTAACCAAGTACTACGAGAAGAGAATAGAGTTAGCAGCAGGTGTCGGCTGAATCGTTACTACGTAACAGGCCAAGCCTTCCTCATTTCCACTGCAAAAAGAAACCAGTATTCAGTATTGCTGATTCGCTATTTTTTCATTCAATCAATCTAGTAATAATGGCCGAATCTTTTCTTTAATGAAAAAATCGTGACACGTGAACGAAATGGGATAGAAACAAATATAATTGAATCAACAAAGAAAAGAAAAAAATTTTAAATCAATCAATCAATCGTGGTAAGAAAATTGTAAAAATTGAAATTGATCGCGATCTTTTTCTAAATTTTCGTGTAAAATTTCAATTTGATTAATCAATTTACAGTTTTCCCCTAGATTTCGTAAAAATAATCTGGGAATAAAATTAAACGTTTCGCGTCGCGTTTGCGGTAATTTCAGTTTTCCCAGCAACGAGGGGAACGTGGAAAATTGGAAACAAAGAAAATTATTTTAATTTCCGCGGTAACCTGATGTCGGGTTGTACATGGAAACGTGGCGCGAATTATTCAGAATTTGAATAATTCCACCGTCGTTACGACAAAACCACGAGAGGGGAGGAGGGGAGAATGATAACTCTCGCGACCTGTTAAGAGTCGAGCGAAATTGGTCGAATATTTTCGCGATATAAATTTAAAATTTCAGAAATTCGAGCAAAGATCGACGCGAGTCGCTTTTGAGTGATGATACAAAACTTAATTACCCCCGATTATTCGACTTAAAAAAGATCTTATTTTATACATCATTTATGTATCGTTTATTTCGAAAAGAATTATTTAAAGAAGGGGAAGAAAAGAAATAATGGATTGCAGATCGTGAAGAAAACTCGGATTGATTTGCAATAATCCATTTCTTATTTCAGATGTGATAAAATAAAATAAAATAAATTCGACGTGATTAAGCAAATAATTATAAAAGATATTACAATTAATTGGAAAAGAAAGAAATTGATTGTAAACCGTGGAGAAAACGTTTATGTGTTTAAATTTCGTCGAATAAATTCGTGATTTAAAAGAGATTGTATTGTTTCGAGAGAGGAAAAAAAGAAAAGAAGAAAAGAGGGAAACAAAACAGATTACAGATTTGCAATGGGGAAAAAAATTTGTTTTCCCTCCTCGACTTCCGATGATACATACATTTGTACAGGAATTATTAATATCGCCGAATAAATTCGATGCAATTAAAAAGACAAGAGATAAAAACGTAGAACGGAGAAAAAAGAGTGGAAGAAGAAGAAGAAGAAGCGAAGCAACTTTATTGCTCCGCTTTCGTCCAGCTGTGTGCCTAGCTTCATGAATAATTCACCTCGTATATTATTTACGGGGAGAAAATTGAAATCTATTACATTTCAATACGACTGTGCATCGATTCGACGATAAAAATAGCGTATTCACCCCGTGCGAGCAACCACGAAATTCGATTGCATTCACGAATTAAAGCAGTTGCTACTTAATTACGGGAAATCCGTGCGCTCTACACTGACATTCTACACTGACACCAAGATGGTTGGTGTCGAATTGTTATTGAAAACGGTACTCTTTGCTCGAAACTCTCGTTTCACGTACGGGCGAAAATGAATAATGGTAATAATAATTCTTCACAAATTTCACGTGTAAATTTCAAATTTAAATTTTCCAAGTATTGAAAATTTCATTGGCCTTTAATTAAATTCGACGATGTTCAATATCCAATATCAAGGATTGAATTTCTTTCAAGTTAATCGATAGTAGTGGAAGTTGGAAGTAAAAATATTCCTTAAGATTTTGAGGGAAAATTCGATTGCCAATTCCACGTCTCGTCCGAGACAGAAATTTGCATTCTTTGCTCCTCGTCGAGGAGCTAAAAGTTATTAAGGAGAGGAATATGGAGGGACAAAAGTTGTCCGTGGAAAAGACAGAGGGAAACGTCGTTAAAGCAGATTCCTTTAGAGAAAGTTTCTGTCAAGTTGGCCAATCGTGGTGACTAAGGAAACGAACGAAAGAAAAGAGAGGGAAAGAAAGAAAGAAAGGAAGAAAGATGGCGACAAATTTTAACGAGTTAAAGTTTCGTGAATTGACGTTGACGTTTATATAAAAAAAAGTATTAAAAAAAATATATATATTTTGTTACTTGCGAATCACCCTGTATAATATTTCTTACTATTCTCTGAAGATTTTGCTCGCATTAGATCATCCTTAATTTTCCCTAAAGTCTTGTTAATCTTAAACTTAACTTCTTCAGAACAATCGAGTTTGAAATTTAGTTAGTATTAAATTTCTTACAAAGATTCACATTCAAAAAGTAAAACATTCTGAACTCTTCGATTTTTAGTCTATCTTCGTCGTATTTTTATATCTTATTATATTTTTATATCTTGACTTTTTTCAGAAACGAAAATAATTTCAGTTGGAAAATTTATTTCTCATAAGAAATAAAAAAATTCCGAATATAAAGAATTAAATCTTGTTGATATAATGGATTTATTTATAGAATCCGACCAAGTATCCTGTCAAGATAAACAACTAATTTTAGATGAGCATAATGATATTAGACAAAAAATAAGTTTTGGAGAGATCCAAGGAATGCCTACTGCTGCCAATATGAGAGAGCTGGTAAGAGATAATTTTCGCTTAATCTTCTCAATATTTACTTAAAAAAAAAAAATTTAACATAACTTTTAACTCGTGGCCATTATTTTTATGCAAATTTACCTTCGAAAATAAAGTCAGTGATTCTTTTTTCAGACCTGGGACGATGAACTTGCTGATATGGCGCAAAATTGGGCAACTAAATGTGCTGAGATCCGCGATCCTGTCAGACATATTCGTGAGTATATTTGCGATAATTATTTTAAGAATTATAATCATTGAGAAATCTCTCTTGAATTTGACAAATATCAGTCATTTTGACTAGTAGCGATACAAAATTATT
Organism: Apis dorsata; assembly: GCF_000469605.1. Lineage (NCBI taxonomy): Eukaryota > Metazoa > Arthropoda > Insecta > Hymenoptera > Apidae > Apis > Apis dorsata. The sequence goes on along the minus strand of NW_006263665.1, from coordinate 348,041 downwards.
TTAATTTTGAATAAATATATCATTGCTGGGAAAAAATATAATACGAAGTAAGAATTTCAAAATAAAATTGTAAAACTAATAATTTTGATTGATATGGTAATTCTAATGTTAATAAAAAAATATTTTCAAAAAATTAGGAATGTGAGAAAATATTGAAAGTTCAGTCAAAGAATGTTTTTATAGAAAAATGATATTCCCTATATGCTCATAGTTACACGAGTTACTTTCAAGAAGTATTTTCCGTGTGCATCCCTCTGGTGGTGGGTATAGGAAAACTGACACATAAGTTATCTACTTAGTATATGTCCCATGACAGATCCTCCAATTTTTCTTCTCTCTTCTGTCTTCTTATGGAACATTTCATATTCAGACGTGTAAAAATATAAATTTTCTCTGTTCAATCGTTATTTAATGTATTCACTATTGATTTACATCCTATCCTTATAAAAAATATATATTTCTAAAATGATATTTCTCTATATTTCTATGAAAATTTGAATAAATAAATAATTTAAATAATTCTATTGAAAATTTTAAATAGGAGTCTTTTACCATAGAAAATGATGTTCAAGAATATAGATGGCTCTGTTTCACTCGTAATGCCTGAGTACCATTGATTTATCCAAGAATAGTATATATATATATATATAATTTATAAATTAAAATAAATAAATAAATAAATTAAAAATAAAAAATCATCGAGATAAAAGAAAGAACGATTGACTGCTCTTTTGACAAAGAAAAAGATTATAGATCACGATTAATGATGATCGATGTATACAGGGGGATTCTATGTGGAACAAAATATGCTTAAGACAATTTCATCGACGCAATTCAACGATTTACCAGACTGGCGTCAAGCGATCTACAATTGGTTCAACGAAGTGCAATATAAGGGCGGTATTAGCCATTACAATCAGGTTGATAGATCTTTTTAAATACATTTTCTATCCTTTAAAAAAGAAATTACTGTATTTTATGGTCATCATATTGAAAATTTCGATTAAAATAATACAAAAAATTAGTTTCTTCTTTTCGTACTTTTGTTTTTCATTGAACTTCTTTTTTATCTTTAGAATTTAAAACATCTTCCTTTTATATTTAATTTACACAATTGCATAATTGTTGGTAAAAATTAACAATTTGATTTTATTCTATAAGGAATAATGTAATGAAAGATTCTTATTTTTAATCAATAATCACTTTTATCTTTAATAAAGAGAAAATAATTGTTCAATATAATAATTGAAAAAATTAAAAAATTAATAAACTGAATATTCAACTAAAAAAAATGATGACTGCAATATTATTTAAAAAAATTAATAAAAAAACTCTAGCTTTTAATAAAACATAAAAAAATGCATATAAAAAAGCAGTAACTCTGTTATGAAGTATTTTTCTATAGCAATGTTATCCTTTCTTAAAAAATGCAAAGAGATATGAACCAAATTTTTATTTCAGATATTCTGGGCTAATAGTCATTTAATAGGCTGTGGCTACACTTACTATTTTGATGCGGGCCATGGATACATCAAAAATTACGTATGCAATTATGCACCTGGGTGAGAATTTGATGTTTATTTTCAGTCAATTTTTCCATATTCTTCTTTACATTCGAATCTATGTCGCGAATTTTCTCCAAAAAGAATTTTCGCAAGGTGACTGTTTTCGAAATTATTAATTAATTAAGATTTTTGATATTTTGGTCAAAATCAATTTTTAATCGACTTCAGTAGATAGAAGGAAATGGAAAATCTGATGGCCTCAATATTTCTTATAAAAGAGATCGGAGGCTTTCATATGAAATGACATATTGAATCCAACCATAAATTTTGTTGCTTCACATATATTTCCTGTCGATCGCCAACTTATTACCGCCGATAAATTGAATACGCCTATATGCCATCTTTTTTTACTCTAAATAGGCCAATTGGAATCCACAATTTTCGTAAACTTGTATCTCGATCGAATTTTTAGAAAAACTTTTTTAAAATTCTTTAAATCCCCAAATGATTCTTTCAAATTTTATCAAACCAAATTGTAAGCAATTGAGTTTATTTCTATTTTTCTAATTGTCTAATGTTTAAAAAGAATTGAAAAGAAAGATGATAAGATTAAGAATTTGAAAAATATAATAATTTATCGAAATAGAAAAAAAGAAATGTAAATATATTTTTTTTTCTAAAAACTGTCTCAAATTGACTCAATTTCGATAATTTATGAAGTTTCAATTGTAAAACTCTAAAACTCTAAAATTTTAAAACTTTATAATTTCATATAGTTTTAGTTTCATAATTCTCTACAACTTTTCACAATTGCTTATGTTATCTCTTGAAAATTTCTATAGTTTTACATAAATTTCTATTAATTTTAAAAATAATTCTATAATTTTAAAAACTTTATAACCTAAAAATCCCTAAAATTCTCTTTAGCTGTTAGTACTTAATATTTTCTCACTATCTAGTTATTCTAATAATTATATCTAAATAATCTCGAATGTTTCTAGTAACTTTTCACAATTCTTTTAAAATCTCTAGTAAAAAGTTACAAGTTCTAAAAACTCTAACAATATCTCTAAACATTTTCTATTGATTTTAATTATTTCTTCATAATTCTCTATATCTCTATTAAATATCTTCAAATATTTTTTAATGATTTTAATGGATTTTAAGCGTCTTAAAATCATTTTGTTTATAGTATTCAGATTATATTCTTACATTGTAGCGACAACGTAGACGGTCATCTACCGTATGAGCAAGGCCAACCTGCCTGTAGCAATTACGGGATGACTTCTTCAAGTCGATTCAAAGGCCTTTGTTGTGAGTATCACA
>NW_006263665.1:343310-344969 GCF_000469605.1 Apis dorsata | reverse complement strand
AAAAAAAAAAAAAAAAAAAAAGAATAAATTTATCATTTTTAAAAAGAAAGAACAAAAGACACTCCTCTGCAATCTGTAATAAACTTTGTAATCCTGTAATAAATTCATATTCTTTCATTTTCAGCTGCAGGAACCAATAATTATCTGGGAACCCGGTGCAATTAATTGCTGTTTAAATGCTGTTTAAATGAAAACAGAAAAACAAAATTCACATATTTTTATCAATGATCGATTAAGGCTGATCCATAGATTATTTATTATCTATTCGATTTGATTTGTTGTTCTAGTCTCTGGAAAATAATCCGTGATTAAACCAAATTTGTTAAAAAATATTTAAATTAGAATATTTATATTTTATATAAGGATATATTATGTATATTATATATATATACATATATTTGCTTGTATAATAAAATGTAGCATCATTCCATATGGCTAACTGTTGCATGTTCATGTTCAGTATGCCTATTTCGTTAAGTTGAAATTCGATTATTTCGCTAGTGAATACATAAGACAAAGCTATATAAAAAAAAATTTATTATATTGAAAATATTCGACAATATAATACGTTTTACTGTAATATAATAATAACTATATTACAAATCTTATCATGTAAAATACAATCTTGTAAAATAATAATAATATTAATATCATTCATAAAATATTTAATAAGGTCTCCTCCTACATATGTATTTTGACTTAAATTTTTAAAGATTATTGAAAAAAAAACATTTCATATTAAATTATTATCATCAAATTATTACATTTTCAATAAATAATTTATATTTTATTCATAAATAAATAGTAAAAATTATAAGAAAATTTATTATTGATTGAAAAAGGGAATTATTCTAATCAAATGATTATTAAAATATTAAAAAAACAACGAATCTTTATAATAAAAGATTTCTTCTAACATCTTTCAATATTTTTGTCAGTCTGATCAAGATATCAGATCTATGTTAAATGTGAACCACAGTATTAGATCCAAAAATTAAATAATTTAGATTTCTTTTTATTTCTTTTCTTCATTTTATTTAACAATAAAAAAAGAAATATAGTAAAGCTTAATCTTCACGCATATAGTTTGAACATCTTCAGAATTTAACATTTTATATAAACGGAAACTTGGTACGTCATTTCACGAAGCTGCTTCTCATTTGATTCCTGTGCTTCTTATGCATTTTACATCGCAACCGTTACGTGACTGCAACTACAAACGCAAAGGTATAAATATTTACGGGCAAGAAAGATAAGATGCGTGCTTTTTTTTCATAATCCATACATTTTTTTTTAACTATTTCAATTAATTCAATTCATTTCGAAAAGTTTAATCATCGATTACGTAGAAAAAAACACAAATTGACTTTCATTACCGAAAAAAATATTTCAACCAATTTAATTGTACTATTATAATAAATTCTTATTCAAATAATTATTTAAATAAAATATTTAGTTTATTTATTTTAATATTGATAATTTATCTTTTTCATATCGAAATGATATAATTCTGATTCTGAACTACAGTTTCAACATAAGCTTCCTCATCGACATAGTGGAAAATTTACAGCTTATATAATTTATAGTGAAAAATTCTTGTTCTAATTAAAAAGAATTAAATTTTATTCGTATAATATAATCGATAATAAAATATATCAT
>NW_006263665.1:337297-343122 GCF_000469605.1 Apis dorsata | reverse complement strand
AAAAAAAAAAAAAAAAAGGAGAATAAAACAACAAATTTTTTTCATTCGAACAGAGAAACCTGTCATATAAATACGAACGTGCATGTATATTACATATAGAATTATCGTTTAATAAAACACAGCGGTGAGATAAAATGGTGGATTATATGAGCGGAAAAATCGCAATAAAGTTTAATATTCCCTTATTCGAGCAGAACGAAATCCCGGATATCCGAGCGACTGGCTTCCTCCACAATTCTCTTGGATTTATTGGCATCGGCCTGTGGCCTGCCGCATTGTTTCATTTAATCGAAAAAAAAAAAGATAACCTCGAAGTCTCTAACCTTGATCGAGATATCATGAAATATCTGTACCTTATATTCACTTTAATCTTTTTATTATCCAACCAGTTTCTTTTTTTATTCTACCTAAATATCCTATATATTTCTATTTAAATATCATATATAAATAAAATAGTTAATCAAGATAATTTTAATTTATTTAATCTTTTCTTCATTTTTCTTTTATTAATAATTATTATTATATAATAAAAAAATTAAAAATCTCTTGGAAAAAGATAGTTGAATCACTTCAATTTTAGGATTTTAAGTTTATAAAAATATTTGTTTTTTAGATTGTAAATAATAATATTAATTATTAATTAATTAAACTAACCCATTGTGAGTTCTAAACTCTTTATTTTACTTCTTATAGAAATAAAAATATTGAAGGAAATCCTAGAGACTTATAAATATAAAAATATGAATTTCTGACTTCTCTGCTTCAAAATAGATCTTCAAAATAGCATTATATTTAACAATATCTCGAGAAATTTCAATTGACATGTTTAACAGTGTAACTCCCAAAACACAGGAAATGGAACATCGCATAAAGCCTTAACAAAACATCTTCATGACTGTATGTTGTGTTTGAATTACAGCTTCCCCACACAACTAGTGCAATAACAGTTGGTAACTCTACAGGACAATAGCTCTAGGCATCTTCAACATGGTAGATGAAAATCAAACATTGTGTGATACAATCGATTATAAATTTTTATCCTAGAACTAGGGATCAATGTACATTGAAGACGTGAAAAATTCTAAAAAAAAATAATATAAATTATAATTAGACCAATTTTTTCATATTCATTTCCCATTTTTTGAGAAACTTATTAGGGAAAAAATTTATCAACAAAATTAACAATTAATATTAACAAATTAGAAAAATTTCAAAAAAGAATAAAAATTATTAATAGAAAAGAATATTGGAACAAATATGACAAAATATGTTATAAAAATATGGAAGGCACAGTCCAGGGAATTTATTGCCATCTATATACGTGTTTCTACATTGAAGATATACATTTCTGAAATAAATTTTTTGTCGTTTTATATCTAAACGTATAATAATTAGCCATAGATGCACATTTGTTGATTCAGAGAAATTAAAAATCTGCACCATGAAAAATAAAAATACATATTTTATAATAAATGAAATTATAATTAAATCATAAATTTTCAATTAATTTTTATTAATTTTCAAAAAACAGAGGAAAATTTGTTTTTTAAAACATTAATACAAAAAATATAAATGAGAATTTTTTAATGAAATTTGTTTTAAAAAAAAAACTTTCTTCAATGTTTTTTTTTTAAACAAGATTTAAATTTTATTTACGGATCATGTAAAAAAAATTAATCGATATAGTCTTAATTATTCACTTAAATTGTATAAAATACATATGAGATTTCGTTAAAATTGATAAGATAAAAATATTTGAATTTTTAAATTTCAAAAATATCTTATTATTTATGATAATTTATAAAAAATATTTAAATTTCATTATTTAATCAGCACATATCTTTAAAATATTTTAAAGAAAATGTTTTCTCATATAACAATTTTAATGCGTTATAATTTTATCCAACGATAAAAATTTTTTAAAGATTAAATTTACATCACGCGATCCATGAACAAAATTTAAATCTTTGAAAATTTACACATTAAAATAATTATTATAAATCTAAATAAAATGTCAGATTAATTAAATATATTGTTATCTAACATATCTAATTAATTATTATTAATAAAAAAATTAAATAAGCAAAACCCGATCAGAAATAATATCTTATCTAATCGAACAAACGACAACTGTATCGTAAACCGAGTATCGATTTAATCGATTAAGCATCGATATGCTTTTACCTCGTGGATCAAATTTCTCTATAAATGCCTGTTTACTAATGACAGGCGTATGTAAGTACGATGAATTGGCTCAAATTGAATTTGAGAGACGATAGCACGAAATCGAGAATCGAGAATTAATTAAGACTTGCGAAGTGAGTTCCACTTTCGTGGCCTTTGATAGTGTTAAAAATTTAAAAGAATTCTGTCCTTTGAGAAAAACTAGGTCTCTAAAAAAGACTTGTTTGAAAAGAGACTCGATGATTAAGATTATACGATTATGCTTATGCTCAGTTTAGTTTACATTTACATTTAACAATCTTCAAAGTTTATCATATGCTATTTATATTCGAAGAATAAATTATTTATAGAAAAAAAAAAATAAAAAAATAAAAATTCGCATAGATCCCAAAAAATAATGTGTCGAGGAGAATTGTTGAAAATTATTACGCTAGGAAAATTATAATGAAAATTCGATATAGCTGTGAGAGAACTGAACTGGTGTTTGTAAAGATTAAATGAGCCATATTTAACAAGGGAAATAAAATATAAGATATAATATCTAAAATATTTCGGTATTCGGCTAAACGACAAGAAATTCGGTGTTTTATGTGGTCATTACTGTCGCATGGTTCTCGAGGATCGTCGTAAAGAAGCGGATACAACCATGTAACATAAGTGAATTTAAAATAGCAGCTAACTTTAGTATTCCATTAAAATTCTTTTCAACATTTCTATCGTACGTAAATTACAACAAATAGTTACGATTTTGAAAAAACTTTGAATAAGAAGATTTGAGATAAAAATTCGGTGTAGAATAACGAAAATTAAAATAATACAAATATTTAGAATCACGACAACAATTTTATTCTATCCAAATAATGACAATATTGCGACTACAAATTGTACATAATATAATCTACATAATTTTTTTATCTTCCCATATGTCATTTTTATTAAATGTTATAAATAAATAGTTATAAAAAAATTTTTGTACGTACACATTTTATTGTCGTGATTCCAAAACTTATAAGCGAATTGGGCCACTGAACCGACGTTTCATTTAAATAATATTTATTCTGATTTTAAAATATATGCACAACAGCTTAGATATTATTCACAATCAGGTATTTTCTCCCCATTTTTTTTTTTCTTCTTTTCAATTTACAATTATATATATTTTATATATATATATATATATAATCTTTACAATTTGCAATAAGATAAAACTAAGTTATCAAAGATATTACGACTGAGAATAGTTCGTAAGAATTGAATTCAAAATCATCTAACTAATCGGCCTTCCGGTTTATCAAGAATCTGACAATGATCACAGATCAGTAGAACGTCGATTCGATTTACGACAGAAGAAAGACCTAGTATAATATTTTTGATATTTATATCATTGTATAATTATCGTTTTATTAAAGTATCTCTTATACCATTTTTTTTTATTTTTATCCTTTTTTTTTTTTTATTTTTCCTTTATTATTATACGATTCGACTGTGCGCCGAATATGGGATATGAGACGGTCGATCATGGAAGCGAGCTTAATTATTTATTTACTTGGGTAATATACTTAATAATCTTTTGTTTTTTTTTTTTTTTTTTTTTATTTTTCCTTTATTATTATACGATTCGACTGTGCGCCGAATCTGGGATATGTGACGGTCGACCATGGAAGCGAGCTTAATTATTTATTTACTTGGGTAATCTACTTAATAATCTTTTGTTTTTTTTTTTTTTTTTTAATTTAATTAGTTCTTTTAACCCTAATTCGCTTATTTAGTTTTTCTCTGGTATTATATGTTTTTTGTGCAATCGCGTAGTCATTTTGTCTGTTGTTGGTTCTCCGACCGAGTAGGCGAAATATCAAAGCCTGTGAACAGAGATCGAAACTTCGAGCTATATATTACATTTCTTGATAATATAATCTTTCACTTAGTTCTTTAAATTATTTTTCACTCATTCGCAAAGAAGCAATTGTTGTCGTTGATTTACATTCGTTATTTTTATGGGGTGGTTTTAATATCGTGGTCCTTATTGGCGATATCTTGCATTTCGATCTCTACTGGGAAAAAAATCGTGAATCGTTGCCGATAGAAAGAACAGGTGATCTTCAGAAATGCCGCAAAACAGAAGAAACAAATTGTCTCTAAGTTTTAGGCCGATTGGAAAAATTCTGAATTTAAAACGAATCCAAACGATTATATTGTATTAATATAAAAAATAAAATAAAATAAAATATGAACAAAAAATTATAAATACTTTATTTTTATTATTTAAAGTACTAGTTCTATGAAAAGTAGAAATCTTTCAATTCCTTTACAATGCATGTCTGATTTCTCCTGTTCTTTTCTTCCCTTATCACAAGCTTGATTATCACGTTCGTTGCGTGCTCTTAAGCACGCATGCGCGCGCATGTGTGTGTATATGACGACTTGTAAACATTTTATTTTTTTAAACTCGACAAATACTTGTAACAACATTAAAAATTGTGACAACAATAAGAAAGAGATAAATCGTACTAAGAACGATGATTAGTGCAGAAATATTGAGAGAAATATTGTTCGACGGTGTGATAATATAAAAAACTAAAGTGTATTGAGCTGCAAATGCCCACGACGGATTCCTGAACTTTTTTTCATTTTATTATATATTCTCGAACCTTGCGAATACTTTTCTACGTCAGTCCAATTGGACTCGAACCACTAACTGAATAAAATTGCAAAAAAAAAACTCGAAGTGCCAAAAAAAAAAAAAAGAGAAAAAAAAGAAAAAAAGGTAAAAAATTTCGAAAATATGTTTGGCACTTGAAACGTCTCATCGATAAGGTAGTTGATCTACCTCAACTTTCCATCTTGATTGGTAATCGGTTATCAATCAATTAACAGGGAAATTTGTTACCGACCGTAAATCTTCTTATCGAATGCAAACCTTTTTATCGGCATTAAATTAATTGAATCGAATTCCATATACCAGTATTCGCATTTGCAAATTGTGCATGCAATACGCATGACATATACATACATATATGTACATTAAATTATGATCATATTTAAATTGATATTTCGGGCCAGAAAGCAATTTTTAGTTGCCCCAACAATATCTTTACATCATATTTTTCAATTGTTTTTTTTTTTATATACACGATCTTCAGTATTGTATTTGTACGTGATTTCATTAATCACAACGGGCAAAAAAAATACGTTTCTTTAATCTAAAAGACAGCGCGTGTCTCTTCTCCCTTCGTTCCATGATTTTTTTTGTTGCTTTCTTAAAATATTCTTAACTATTTGAACCAAATATTGACAATTTGTCAGCTCATGAGATAATACTTTGATGCTTTTAATAACTATGACTACTTTTTTATTTTTTAGGATATTGCTCAAAATATGATGAATATGATATTTGAAATTCTTTTTAACGAGAGATATCTAAGTTCTGGAATCAAGCTTGATTAATACTACATTAGATATAAGTATTAAGTGTAAGTACACGTGTGAAATTGAAATTTTATTAAATAAATTTAGATTAACTTTAAATTCCAAAATTTACACTGGAGGAAGACATAGGTCCTAATCTGCTGTAAAATTGTGATGGAAAAGTAAATATGTTTCACAAAAATATTTGCTTTTATCTACAAATAATTTTGTAGAAT
>NW_006263665.1:327226-336998 GCF_000469605.1 Apis dorsata | reverse complement strand
TTTTTTTTTTTTTAATTTTATAGGCAATAATCTGAGATCTTGATCAACAACATGCACACAAAAAGAAATACGCAATAGCTGGTAGTGAAAAATGCTGGTGAATCGCATTTCGCTGACAATCGGTAGCAACAATAAACTTTAATAAATTTCTACAATGTTGCTTAAATGAATGCTAATTTGAAATTCTTATAAAGAAGCGAATGGTAAATTTATAAAATCTAAAGCATTCTAAAGTATTTGTTCTCTGAGCACAATGATAAAAAATTATCTTTTGAAAAGTATTTTAAAAATATTGTAATAATGCTGATCTTAAAGCTTGGTACAATTATTACTTTCGCGAATCTGTGCCTGCACACTTCGAAATGTTCGATCGAAAGTATCGAAAACTTGTCCCAAGCCGTCTAATTTTCTCTACAGCAAGTACGAGCCGACGTATATTGTTAATAATATATTATCGAACTGCGGGAGGGAGCGTTTCACGGCCTTTTAGACCTCTCGACGAGAAACCAATATTGATCGATATTGGTCATATTCCAATCGTTCAAAATTATCAAAGATACCACCGACAAACCAGGATCAAGAAATTTTTATACACTTGAACATCTTGATACATGAGAAAAAAAATTTTCTTCATTCTCTTTTCTTAAGAAATATTGGACCATTGTATATCGACTCTTCGAATATTTTGAACGATCGTTTTAAGAATTCACAATGTTTTCTCGATCCATGCGTGTGATATAAAATAGCTCGAGACTCGTGAACATTAACTAGGGATGAAGGATCCAGTCCTTCTTTTTATCATTTTAAAACATTCCTCGAACTCTCGACTAAATTCTTACTTATAAATAGAACTCGTTTATCTTTCCATAGATAACGCGTGGAGGCCACACCGAGTTTACTTTAATAAGCGGACGAAAATGTTTACGAGAAAAACATGTTCTAAAACATTCTCATAATATCATACAAGACTCTTAACTCTAGTCAGAGTATTGTCTGAGACAGGACAAAATATAACGTGATTCCTGATAGTTTGAGAATCTCGTGTGATACAGAATGTTTGAATATTTTTCACTAATTTTAGATAAAAAAAAAGAAATAAATGTATAGCGGCATAGCCTCTGATCTCGCTGTGCGATAGAATGAACAAAATTCTACATATTATTAAAAGTCAAATATCATCGAGATAATAATTATCGATCAAACGAAATTAATATACCGTTGTTATATCGAAAAAGAAATAAGAAAACGAATGGCAGTTGCGACTAGAAGAAGAGTAGAAAATAGGCGAACATGGCGGAACTCTACAGCCGTCGATCAGTAAATTAGAGATCAATAACTTGTACAGCCCTCCCGGGGCTTCATAAAAAGCTCAAAAAGCGATTCTAAAGGGTTGAGAGAAGCGGTAAGACAATTTTGAAACCTGCCAACATTCTTAGGAAAACAGAAATCCTGTTATGAAACCTCTATTTCCGCTCCAATTGAGTAGAACACTACAAAAATAGTGTGAACTCTTCGATACAAATACATATACGAACGAGTATATCTTCGATCCATATATAAAAAGTAGAAAAAGTAATATGGTGACCACAGCGGCACAAAGCAAGGTTTGAAGCACGAACCGGTTTTCTCTCTTTCTCTCTTCAAACCAGATTTGGGATTAAATATTTTAATTCTAATTTCACCCTTCGCACCATTTTCTTCGTTTATATTTCTTCGATAAATTATCAATTTTCTTCAGTTTATCAATTTTCATAGAAAATCCTACTTAATGCAAAGTAATAATAAAAGAGATAAGCGTTGCTAACCATGTATAGCTTGTATTTTGTTCGCTGTTTTTTTAAATCGGGTGCAATGGGTGAAATGTGAAAAATACAAGATTATAGAAAAGAAAATGTACAAAGAAGATAACTTCATCTACTTCTTCGCATCGCCAATCCATTCGAGCTCCACACTTGCATAACATAAGCGTAAAAAGGCTGCACTCGTTTCAATAATGTCTTTTAGGCTAAACCGTCTGTATTTAACTTGTCTAAACCCTGTGTGTGATTTTCTCACAATTGCTATCTCGATTTCGGTGAACCGATTATCACGAAGAAGGTTGTGCGTGTTGACGCTATCCTTTTTTTTATCGTCAATTTCGTTAAACAAACTAGACATAATAATCTACGTAATAATCTCGGATAGAATATGCAATTTTCACCATATTTCTATCTAACACTTTACTTTTAACTCTCGTATGTAATATGTCGTATTTGAAGGAGTATCTTTCCAAGTTCTTTCTTTTTCCAAGTTTTTCTTTCTTTCGTGTCATATTTAACATCCTGCAACACTGTCATTATTCTTAAGGATTCTATGTCTTATGATGTTTATCCAGATTGAATTTATCATATCGATCAATCGACGGATTATCATTTTATTCGGTTTATGATTCTGTGGAGCTCGTTTCACTCATTTTTCTCAGATAGTCTGAATTTTCAGCGATTTGATACGAAATTCTGTAATGATGAGTAGGTCGCTATAAGCTTCATCATCTAGCTGAAGCTGAAACGATGACGTTACTTTCTGATTTTTTCTACTGCTTGGAACCTGGGCAGGCAAAGACCAAATTTTGTTTCGATGCCGGTAAAGATCGGTAAGGCAATCTGATAGCCTCCTATATGGTCTGGATTAGTCGATCGAATCTCTTCTGCCACTCCTATCGCAGGCACCTTTTGCTCCGATCCCGTAGGTCGTCTGAAAATTGAATCGTTTCAAATTATACGAAATTAATAATAAATTAATAATAATTTCGAAAAAAAATTATTGTATAAATAACGATACATTTTTGGCTAATATGTGTTTGGATTTATTGAAAATTTGTAATAATCAAATTGAACGTATAGATAAAAACAAAATTTTAATTTCTTAAGAATATACTTACCAAAACAATGAGTTTCAATTTTTCTTAATTTGCATATACTTAATCGAAATGAATAAATGATTATTGAAAGCAAATAAAAATTAGTAAATATGAATAAAATATATACTCACGTTCCACCAAAATCAACTACGAACAGCCTTTGCAGAAGTTCATAAGTGAAAAGGGTGACGCCGAATTGAGGTGATGATCTGAATACTCGGGCTGTAAAATGGAAGGAATATTATGAATAAAATCATTTGATAATTATTAAATTTTCACACACTGGTTTATATTCTTTGTCTGAATAAAGAATTGAATCTTAAAAGTGAATATGAATGTTATGACCTTCTATGAATAGACACATCTTCAGATTGAACATTGAAAATACTCGAAAAATCTCCTCCCTTGGACTAAAATTGACAACGAACGTGATTAGTATCATAAATTAATAAATAATGGATAAGAATGAAAGAAAAATTAAGTTAAAGATAAACCGTGCGATGTAATGTTTTCTGACAACCACTCTGCATAACAAAACAATAAACCTAGTAAAAAAAACAATTACACAAACGGATTAAAAGAAAAAATGACTAAACGAAGAAATAAGAGAGTGGTTGGGAAATGGAAAAAATCACGATAATTGGCAGGCAGAGAGAAAAAGAAGTACTCACTTAGAAGTAAGTTGCCAAGTCATATTGGAGAAAGAATAGTCGATAGATGCAGTAGGGCCAACGCCCACGCATGCGATCGACCAAATCAAAAATGTATTACTAACTTTCTCAAAGTAGAACTTAAAATAAATGTCACGACCCGATATAGCTACGAAATTTGTCCCGAATTTAATATTATTTCAAAATAGAATCTTATACCTGTGGCTCCTTTCCAAAATGCTCTTGCACCTTCTTCCTTGTAAATTTTCTTTGCACAGTCTAGTAACCCAGTATATGTCGTTTGACCTCGTCTCGCTATAACCTAAAATTAAATTAATGTGTTAATGTAAAGTTAATTTTTTTTCTTCTTCTTCTTAAAGAATAATGAATGAATAAAAAAATTTAGTATAGAAAAATCATACTTGTAATCTAGTTTTTATTACGTCTGCAGGAGTGACCAGCGCTGCTGCAGGAATACCAGCAATCGCACCAGATACTAATAACGACAGAGGATTATTATAACCTCCTTCATCCGCTAATCGTGCCTTTGTATGAGCATATACTGGAAAATAAATTGCACTGAAAGGAATATCCCTCAAGAAACATGCTCTAGCACCCTAAAATATAAAAAAAATCCAATTTTTTCATTGCATTACATGTCACGTTTCTTGTTTGATTGATAGATTAATCGTGTACCCACTTTGTACAAGCCAAACAAGCCTAAGTCTTTTACGACAGTCCAAGCTCTAACTTTAGATCCGCCTGCTATTTCTCCAGCCACTTGCAATCGAATTTTCACAATTTCTAAAGGATTCGTAAATATAACTTGAGAACCTCCAGCCTGAAAAATAAACGAAATTTTACTATATATTTAAAATAAAGATCGATCATCTGTAATGAAATGTCAAAGGATATTCTTACGGATCACTTACACAAGCACCAGATATAATTTCTCCGTAAAGGGGCACGTTTCCTTTTTTATCCATGAACTTATCTCTGACAAAATCGTTAACGGTCAGCTTAATGGCCTTTTCTGGTGCTACACCCATCAGTTGAGGTAACAAACCTCGGTAAAGGCCAAAAAAACCTTCGTGCCGGATCACCTGTCAAACGCAGGACACCAACTTCATAATTAAAAATGCAGGCAATGTATCGTAGCGAGACTTTTCGATTCCAACCTTTTGGAAGCAGTCAAAGCTGTTTCTATACATTAGCTCCCCAACCAACGATCCAGTCCTCTGATTCTGCATTCTTGTTTTCACCAAATCAATAGGATATACGGCTGTAGCGCCAACAGCTAAAGAAAACATTCTGCATCTAGTTTTTCTTATTTCCAACTATTGTATAACTCCATTCTTCATTGAATAGTTGAAGAAATTAAAAAACAATTTTCCTAATCATTTTTATTTATTAAATTAGAAGAATTAATGAGCTTGGAATTCCAAAATCCTTCATGGCTGTATAAAAAAGAAAATAGATAACAAGGATCATTGAACTTACCTCCACCTATGGACCCTAGAACGAACCGATAACCGCTTTCGAGTATCTGTACGATCACTCCACGCTCATCAGGACTCTGAAACAAAAATACTGACCATTGAACAACAAAATTGACATAATTTGATTGATGTAAATTGATGTTTCCATCTGGTAATTCTGGTATCAGCTGATTGGCTTGAGTGATCTTCTTGTGTGGCCACACTTACCGATACCGCTTTGATCTCTGCTAAGCGTTTCGTGATTTGCTTGAAATATTGCTCAGGAGTAAGAGCCACAAGATCGCTGTACATTATTTTCCTGAAATCCGAGAAAATGTGTGCTCAATATGTAGATCCGTAGCCACGTAGCAAAGATAAAGCAGATTAAGAAAAAAACAAATTGGATAGAAAAGGAAGAAAGAAATTTGAAAAAAGAAATAAATGAATAAGGTATTTCTAGGATGAATATTATAATAATAATAACAACGTCGATGGCACTGCTTCGAGCAATAATAAAAGTAGATCCTGTCAATATAAAAGAGTTCCTTAAACATTATCCTTAAGTTTGTCAATAGCATCGGATAAAATGGAATATCATTAGTGCCCACAATGTGCAAACGTTTACAAATACCATCGTCCTAAGATAAATGCTAAAGAAAGTAGGTGAAGACAATGTGTATATTATCGATTTATGTACATACAAATACATTAGCAAAAAAAATAGGAATTATCTTTATGCAAAAAACAGCAAACGTGGAATTCAGATAAGAATATTTATAACTTACATAAATATGTATATATATATATATTTAAGTTAAAACGAAAAAAATATACTTTTGAAATTAATTTTTTTCCAAATTCATTGTTTCCGTGTTTTTTGAAAAGAATTCCCATTATTTTCGCACGAGGCCAACGTTTATGCTTTAAAACGGATTTATAGCACGTGATTATTCTTGTAATACAAAGACGCACCCAAGCCGCGAATCTGCCTCGTCATCTTCCGTAGATCTGATCCAGGCAGCGTAAACACGTAAACAAATGTATTCAATCATGAAAACTTTAATTGGCGTTTGCAAAAGATCGAAAATTATTATATGGGAAACTGTAATTTCTTATTAGGCATAGAAGGCGATTTTTAAAAGTGATTTACTTAACAGATTTAATTTTCATCCTTCCTTTGCCAAGAGACATTCGACATATTTTGGATGATGACGATGTTTGCTTGCTGGTGCAACGATAGCATATCAATTGTATAATGATTCATAACTGCTTTTCGTTGACCAGGTCAGCGTGGAAAATTATAACATATTTTTGTTCATTCCACGTGACCTTTTTCTGAACGATCGATGCCAAGGAGAATGGCTCGCTCTCAGGATTGGAGATACTCACCCAGTTTGATGTAGCAGATCGCATAGCTGGAACAGAATATCTACCTCCAATGGCGTAATCTGCGACATCATTTGTGCGGAATGAAGGAACCTCTCTGAAGCAATTAATCGTGTTATCATTTTACTAAAAAAAAAAATCCCTTCCTTTTTCAATGTATGGTAAAATTCAAATACCTTTGGTAACCTCTTCGAATCTGTGGCCATTCGTCGCGTTGAGATAAATACGTTTAATGAGCTCCATATTATTCAAGAGGGAATTGAACGCCATAAAATATGGAAAGCTGACTTTGCTACGTCCACCTTGTCCGGTGCTAGCTGCCTATAATTACCATAAAGCAATTAGTCACTCCCATCAGTATCGATAAAGGAATTTATCGTTCTAAATTGATTACTTACAGCGACCAAGTTGTCTCTTACATCCTTAGTTAATAAATGACTCTTAATGCTGAGCATGATATCTTGAAAATCTAATGCCGAAATGAAACCTTGCCCATCCTTGTCGAATTTCTTGAATGCTTCTGTCGCGTATTCTTCATGGAAATCCTAAATAAACGAGATATCCTAACGTTCTAGAAATAAGAAATTTCTATTATATTGAAAAACTTACGTGCAAAAATTGACTGAACTCCGCATAGCTTATCAGTCGCTGTTTATCCTTTCCAAAATAAAGTTTAATGAAACTGCTATCCATATTGAAGGGCATCCGCCGATGGAGTTCCGTTTTCCGCATCACCTCAGCGAACTCATCTGAAAAGTGAATAATACGAGATGGAAATTCATTGTTAATCGCTTTTAAGAATAAAATCTCTACACACCAAATGCAACCATTCCATTTCCATTAGTATCGAACAGTTGGAAAGCTGTCTTATACAAAGCATCTGGTACACAAAGCAATCCTTCGAACGCTTGAAACTCGGCGAATGATATGAGTCTGGAAAAATATTCACCTATTATTAGTTATTTTTCATGGACATTAAAAGAAGAAAAAATACAATTGGAAACAAACCCATCTTTACTGGTATCGACGATACCAGCCAGCAAATTGACGGAGTCAGGATTGTAATCAGGGTTGGTGTAGAGTCCAAGATAAGTTCGGACAAAGTCAGACGAGGTCATAAACCTTTCGCCATTTTTCTCTTGTGAAGCGTACTGTAAGTTTTTTAAAAAAAAAAAGTTTATAAGTAAATTTATTTCTAAATCTATCGATCGGGCAATTTTATCTTAATATATTGTTATCTAATACATATCTTAATATATTGTTATCTTCTTGATAAAATCATTTAACTTGATAAATCTTTAAAAAATTAATTAAAATCTTATTGTATTATAAAAATTAACTCAAACTGATTTATTTACCTGATTAAATATTTCATGGAGGCGTTCAGTATTTGCACGCTTTAAATATCCAGAACCCTAAAAATTACAAGTAAGATTAATAACTTTTTGAAAAAAAAAAAAAAAAAACTATTTATTTTGAGATAAAAAATTCTCTTAAAATTAAATAATGATAGAGTTGAAGTGTCCTACGAATGACGTTGACTATCAATATTAATATTTCAAGGACAAAAATTCAGCATTTCTTCACAACTATACATTATTATAAATTTCACAATAAGTCTGATTTCTTGTATCGAACATTGACAAACAAATAATATAATAGCATTATCGCTGAATGGAGCCAAGAAGACTTTTAAATAGTGTTTATGAACCACGGGTTATCAACGATACAATTTATCATCACATGATATAAAAGGTTGCATTTATTGCTTGCACTTATTACGTAAATTATAGATACGAATATTTGTAATAACGCCAGTGGCGCTAATATAAAACACATCGGATGAGATATAAACACAACCGGTTAATAATATGATTAAGGATAAATTTATATGCACTTAACATTATAATAGTCGTAGAATTGCACAGTTCGAAGTTCAAAGGCACGACTGAACTTAACAACACCATTGTAAAAAGGGATCACGATCTCGTTTATTTAATAATTCTGCCAAGAATTATATGTTTGCACTTCCAACCAAGCCACCATAAACGTTGTCACATGCAAAATACGAAGAAAGAACAAAGTCAAGTGATTGAACGCGACCCACAGATCGAATAGAGAATTAAATTTTCATGGACTCCCTGCCTTTGCATGTCTATAAAGCCTTGAAATTGAAACTGTATATGGTACATTCAATTATCGTAAAATTTTAGTACTAATTACGATATATATTAAAAATTGTCCCATTTAATAAAGAACTTACATAATCTAATTATATATTTTTAAAAATTTGAAGAAGAGAAGAACCATCAAAGAAAAAATTAAAAAAATTATAATGAATTTATGTAGGCGGGTCACATGTTAATCACATGAATAACAGGCCGACTTACTATTAATTTACTTTTTCATGGTCGCGCAATGCTCGAGAACTTGACGCAGAAAATAATACAATAATGATATAACTTAGTCAAACAATATGCCAACTTTAGCTAGAAGATGATAATTTGATCATCTCACCAAGGAGAAACAGAGACAGCATAACTAATCACACATAGGAAGATTATTAAAGAAGATGTATAAAATTGAAATTATAAGATAAGCTCCTTAAGATTTATAAAATAAAAGGGAATAAAAACGAGCAAAGAAACTAGCACTTCTTATAACACTTACATATAAACGTTCTAACTGATAAAACAACGTTTTACATATGTTTCTCACATACCATTATAGTCTTTGGATTCTTCTTTCTTTGATTGTTTAAACAAAAAGGATCCAATAAAAGTGGGGGGCGATCACGTATTGTTTCCTCAAAGCTTTGCAATCAGCATACTGATATTGAAGATAACGTAAAAAATGATCAGCAAGTACGTATGAACAATGGCACGCGCGTAACACATATGTACAATTGCAATAAAAGAGCGAGAATGAGAGAATAAGAGAAATAGTGTCTCGCGCGCAATAGCCACGATGATACTGATTCAGCCTTGTCATACGAAAAGAGAACATTGCCACTACTCCCTCCACCACTCTAAAAGACTGTTGCCTTTTTCTTCTGCTTTCAGCGATAGCTCGTCATCTCTTCTCCTCTCTTAATTTCTTGTGTAAATAAGATTCCTTAGGAAACCTACAAATTTGTGTATATTATTACAAAGAGGCAAATACAGAAAATCAAGATATAGTTTAAATTGATTGAACAATCCTTCATTTATTCGAATGTCACAAAAATAATATCGAATGATCATGAGTGACTCGAACCCATCACTATCATCTTAACCCACATGAGAGTTTCCTGTCCTTTTTTATTCTACTCCTCATCACATGCACTCAATCTCATTCCAACGTTCCTTTTTTTGTTCCCT
>NW_006263665.1:314994-327068 GCF_000469605.1 Apis dorsata | reverse complement strand
TTTTTTTTTTTTTTTTTTTTTTTTTTTATTTCGTATTTCTTCACTCGGTTTCCGCAATCATCTGAGAATTCTCGTTTTTCCTGTTTCCAATTCTTTCGTTCTCTTTTTTCTTTAGATTTTTTTCTTCTTGAGATTCGATTTCTTTGAACGAAAGATACAGAATTGTCACTGATGGTCTCGATCATTGTCAAGAGCAAGTATTTTTGCGTACTCACGAGCGCGTGCCTTGGCTAACCGGTCGACCGGTTGCTTTCATTTTGCAACGCCATGTGTTACGTAATCCGGCAAGTTGATTCTCAATATATAATACACACACGTGTCATTTATTAACGTACGTTAATTAAATTACTTGATTAAATAGTTTTTTTTATATTTTTAGCGTCTATCAAATATATTATAGATTAATATCTATATATTAACATCTAGATATTATTGTCGCGTTATATCAAATTATATTATATATACAGTTGACAATAATTGATATATAAATTATTTCATAATTAGTTAATAATTTAATTTTATTTTTAAATGCTCGAAATAAATAAATAGAAATCTTTTCCTTATTAAATATGAATTCTTTTTTCCTGTATTAAATGATATTTATTTAACGTAGCTGAATTAAATGCGAATCAAAGAGTACTCTTCAATAAAAGAGACATGTAATCAATAGATAATACTAGAATGACGCCCAGAGAATTTCCTGCCACATTTCACAAACAATTTAAATCGTCTGTATATCCTCCATCGATGGTGGACATGTATTCGTTTCTGAGAAAATATAGGTTTCCATCGTGGAACTGAAATTCTATCAGTGCAAAGAACTTAAACTACAGCGTAGTAGACTTAATAAGGATCGTTTTACCTACGTTGGTGATAAGATTCAAAATGGCGTAATTTCCATCGTGTCTTTTACCGTCTACCGATTAGGCTGAAACTACAAAAACTAATCTTACTAAAATTAAATTTAGTAAGATTTAAGATAAACGATGAAAAAAAAAAAGCTAAAAATATTTTAAAGAATCTAATTATACGTTATGAGAAAAATATTTATATAATAGAATGAAGGTTATATCTAATCACTGTTAGCCTTATGTAAATTCTAATAAATTATGACTAACATATAATCCGTATAATAACGTATAGTAATATATAGATATAACCATTTATTATTTCAAGAGTTAATTTAATTGATAATCGTTTCCATGAATTATAAAATAAACATATATCATTACTAAGAGCTTAACTATTCAATTTCTTATAGGACAGAAATCAGAATCACTCGATTTCCCGAATCGCGCACCTATAACTATAAATCTAAACATTCGTCAGAATTGACACTACAAAGAATTAAAAAAGAATGGCAATTCTCTGCGCTATAGTCGCAGAACGGTCGATTCCTCCTGACCCATACCTAGGAAAATAATTTGTAGCGGCATTTTCAAGTGTCGCTTTCTCTTTACGAATCTCGAAATAATGGGACAATGAACAATTATATTCTGAATTTTGGAAAATTCATGTTCTCTTATAAAATAATTATAACTATTGATTATTATTATTTAGAGACATTCCTCATTATCATTTATATCACTTTTTAAAAATATTTCTCCTACTTCCATTTTAAATCTATGAAAAGAACAATTGAATACATTGATCAATAACAGCAATCTAAGTAAGTAGACAGCTCACAATGCTAATGCCTCTTAACACATCTTTGTCATTTAATCGATCTTTCCAAATGGTCGAAAAAGAAGAGAAAAAGAAGCAACAGGTGTGCTTTGAAATACTAAAGTACAAAAGCGACAACGAATTATAATGAAAGTGTGTGCGAGTTACAGACCTTGTATTCTACCCCTGTATTCTACCGAAATAGATGTACATATAACTTGGAAGGTATCTAATGCGGTAAGAAGTTAAGAAGTTTTCAATCTACTGTCGGGGGCCACTGAAGGATTGGATTTATGGATAAACTAGACAACAAGATCACACGTTTATATAATGAATCTGCTGGAATAATTAAGAATATGCTGTTATTTTTTCCGATTATATAAGTTGGCTTTTGTAATGTTTAGACTGATGTTTAAATCCATTCTCTAAAGGCGCGATTTTACTAGTGATTTCAATTCATCGAACATTGTTCGCAAACAGTATTCGGTGGTCAATGCATTGCATGCTATTTGCTTTTCACAAAAGAGTCTACAGTTACCGACAAACAATTTACAAGTTTCATTTACGAACTATTCACGAAGATTATATAAATCCAGTGGGCATATTTTTTTTTAGAATCATCAAAGATTTTTAATAATCTTTTCTTTTTTTTAGAAATAAAATTTATAATGATAGATTTATTAATTTTTTTAAGAATTAAAAATTATATGAAGATGACGAATTTATTTAGGTATCTTCAAGGATAACTATTTTAGAAACTTGAAACATATTTTTCTTCGATTTTTTTTTTTTTAATTCCTGAATATTAAAAAAGAAACTTTCTTAATGATATAAACTTATAGAGAACAAAAAAAATATATAGAACTTTTCAACACTTTAAATATATACTTTATATATATATATTAAAATAAAAAATTCGCTCTGATAATTGTTTCCTAATGCAAATCAACTAACATGTTGAAACATACACTTATTAAGATAATAATAAACAATCAATTGTAATATCACGTAACAAAAACGATTATATCCACGTGAAAAACGAATCGCAACTTGAATCAACTACATTCCAATGAAATTACCTCACTATTTTTCTCTCAAGGCTTATAAATGTCTTTTTAAATCGTCACTTCCACGTTTTTTTCAGAGATTCTTTAAAATTCATTCCAAACACCTAGAGTTAAAAACAGATCACAATTTACAATCACACACACAACGAATCATTATTCAAAAAATTATAAATGATTCACAATAAAATATTAAAATTGGAAATAACAATTTTAACGCAAAAGTAATTTAAAACTAATCTCAGCTAACCTCTTCGTATTCCCCGTTGCTCATCTCTCCCTTTCTCTCCACTTTTTTAAGTTCAACAAACAAGTATCTAGCACCTCAGAATAAAATGCGTCACCTATTTCATGTGGTTATGTACACACAACAGAGAAGACGACAATACACTTCATTTCCCGACTCACATGACTACAACATTTGGATCTTATCGTTTCCAGACAGAAGTTACCTCAAGAACGATTCAGGCGTGACTGGCGTTGAGTCGACGCAAACCTCACGACGCAACTGGTGCAGGTTCATGCACAAAAGGGGAGGTGGACACGAGGTCCCCGACCCTCTTACAGGGAAAACTGTTACAGGAAGGCCCAGATATATTGCACATATATATATACCTTACCCATTATTCCATTTAATCACAAACAAACATTGGCATCGTACTAAACTAATTTTGGCATCGTAGTTTCTTTTATTCTTATAAATGATTTTTATATTTTCTTCTTTTCTGTAAATAATTTTAAGCTATTATAAATTTTATTTTTTTCAAATAATTTTTTTTTTTTTTAGATTAAAATTTAACAATTTAACAGATTATTTCATAAATAATAAAAAAATTTGAGTATCTTAATCTTCATTTTAACTTTTAATAGATGGATCGAAAGGATAAAAGACGTACAAATATATTTCCAGGAAGAATCCTCAAGAAAAATCAAAGTAAAATCAGATTCCTGACATGATCGATCTAATTCTGCAATTGAGTCCAATACGTCTGGGAATGCAAAATTTTGAAGTTAACCCAGATTGTCCGCTCAAGCCAAATTAGAGTCCTGGAATAATGCAGATCAAAAAATATAAATAGTCCAAAAAATAGTTATATAAGAAATTAATTGAAATTTTTCCAGATATATGAAAGTATATTTCAAAATTAATTAATGATTGATATAAAATTGATTAATACAAACTGTTATATTTCCAATCAATCCTTTTTGGATAAGTTTAATTCAAACATGAAAATTCAAAATATTTTTAAAATATATATATATATTTTTAAAATATATATTATATATTTTTTAATAACATTACAAAACTATATTATTTCTTTTGAATAATTGTAAAATCAAAAATTTAACATTTAATTTTTTATTTTATTAAATATAAAGTTAAATGTTAAATAATATCTTATTAATTATTATGAAATTTCAAATTATGAATTTTCACATATATTAAAATTATATTATAAATATACATATATATATATGTGGTGCATATGAAACAAATTACAAAACAAATTAATCATGTATGTAAAATATACTTATGTAAAGATATTACATATTTTTAATAATGCAAAATGAATTATTTTAATGATTCTTGAAAAAAAATGTGGAAATTATCTTGATGATAGAATCAAGAGAATAATGTAAATTCGTCACTGAATCAAACGAAATCATAGTGGAATAATGTTGTAGCTGGGATAATAATACTCATATCCAGGTCTCGCGTACGCGAAAGGAATTGGGTCAATGCGAAGGGAACAACGTTGAACCCAGTATGAATCTCACAACCGTGAGAGAAACGCATATTTTATTAAAAAAAATGTCGTTCAAAAAAACAAATTTCATACCAAGTCTCCAGGTTAACCATAAGCGTTTTTAATAATGATGAGATACCAATATACAATATATTAAATGCAAATATCTGTTTACTCTGTTATTCTATTATTAACCATTCTACTTTCGTCTAAATTTTGTTTCCTTTTTTTATATTAAATTTAACTTTGATTATTTATATACATTTCATTTCTTTGCGTATTACTGAAAAGAATATTAAATAGAATTTTTATTTCAACTTTTCTTTCAATTTCAAACTTAATCTTATTACATGTATAAAATTTAATGTATAACTAATAATTTAATATATGTCTAATATTTTAGTTTAAATTTTTAACGTCCAAAATCGAGTAACTAATTATAGGTTAGATACTAATTATTATAAACTATTAAATAGAAAATCTAGGCAATAGAATATGAAGTTGGAACAGAAATTGGAGATGAAAAGGCGCCTTTAGGCCATCTACCATAATATACCTATATAAATGTAATATACCTAGTATGCATGATTGTAACTTTTATTAAAAAATAATAAGAAAGTATTTATATTATTGTCGATAAATCATCATCATTTTAAATTGTTTTTAAAGCAATATATAGTAATTAAAAATATAAATTGTGTTATTTTTCTTCTTTACATTATCTTTTAAATTTGAGGTTATGAATTTATCGCGTACATATGATTCAACAATTTTATTTAATATTTTTTGAATAAATATAATATAAAAAATTTTAAATTGTTTTGTTTAATCATTTAAGAAAATAAAAGAAAAAATATAAAATTTGTGGAAACCAATGAGTGCCATGATTTTTGCGCAACACTATTCGCGCAAATTTATACAGAGCTCGGAATTAGCACGGCCTGAAAATTTCGAGTCATAGTATTTTCGGTTCGCGAATCGCTCTACTAAAATCTACAAGCTTTCGCAAACCTCTAAAGGTTATTCACTCTATGACTACATCGTTAAATCAGAAAATATTTGTTATAAATATTTATTAATTCTGACAAAATTCTGATGTTATATTAATTTTATATTAAAAATTAAAAACTTAATAAAAATTAATAAAAAAAACTAATTAATAACATTATATACTAAAGAAAAATTGCAAATATATATTAATTCACTATCTTATTTACATTTACTACTAACCTAACCTAATTTTAAAATAGCAATATCATTTAATATCATTAAGAAGAATTTTATCTGTTCGATTGTATCACGATAATTCTTCAAAATATTCGGATTAATTATATAATTGCTTAGTATGATTAAGAATCGTATATCAATCATCACGCTGATAAAATTTTGATAATCATTAATTAAATTTATATATATGTATATCAAAGCAAAATTGCTTATAATACATCAATAAAATATATCATTAAAATTATTATTATAAGGAAAAAAATGATTCATTTATTGATTTATAACTATATTTCACCTTGATAAAAAAAATCATAATTTAAAAATGACATAATTTTTTATTTATGCGGATATATTATACTAAATTATATTTCATAAAAGGAACTATTAAGCAATATTTTTTATAGGTAATATATTTTTATAGTAACTAAATTGCAATAAATTGATAATTTTAATCAATTATCTCGAATGTTTATTATTAATCATAGCGTAACTTTGAAATAATAACGTATATATAACGATTTTATCGATGTTTACCAACTCTTAGTAAATCTCGAAACTATAGATATACTAATAAATAAATCTTAAATTAGAAAATATTTTATATTTTATAACAAAAGTTCCTCAAAAAATGATTGCTTTAATAACAATGAAGGTCAGGGTTTAAATCGCTTGCGAAATAATGCGACTTTAGCCTCCTGTGACCGACTTTTTAGAGATTCAAGCTTAAAGTTCGTGCTTTATCTACAGGAAATAAGCCTCAATTTCTTTTTCCATCTCTTTTTTCAATAATAATCAAATAAATGAAAACAACGAGAGAACTAAAAGAATTAAAATTTTAAAAGAATTGGCAAAGTCAATATGAAGTAACATTTTTATTATACATATTTTAATAATAATAATATTCTTTAACATTTTAATAAATTATGTTTTGTTATATCTCAGTTTATGTTTCTTTAAAACAAATCAATATATCATGAATAGAATAAAGCTTCATTAGAGTTTTAATAGATAAATTAGGATAATTAAAATAATAATTAGATAATGTAATTTGAAAAGATAATAAAGAAATAAATTAAAAGAATTTTTAATGTTTTATGAAACAAACGAAAATATTACCTATATAATTATTAGGAACTGTTAGATAAGGAATTACTTAAAAAAGTCTGATATATGAAACTTGCGTACTTACTTCTTGTGAAATATTTATTTTTTCTGATTCTTCGTCAACTATGTAATTGTTTTCTTGTATTTCTACAGCTAATGCAGCTATCAGCAATTCAAACTGAAAATTGAATTCATTAAATCACTAAAACGATACTGGTTTCTTCTAGTTCTCAATATTTTAAATCACGTGAATCAAGAATGATAGTTAATATTCATTAGAATAAAAAAAGAAATAAAACAAAAAACAAACCGTTTTTTAACAAAATATAACTTGCTTATTGTAAAAATAATTGCATAATAACTAAATTGTGATATTTATATTATTTGTAAAATTATATATTATATATAATTATATCTAATTGTAATAAAAGAATTATAGTATTTGTAAAACAAGTGATTTGTTTCAATCTGGAAACATATTAAATAATCGATAAATAATAAAAGAAATTATAAACCTCTTTATATGATTCTATCTCTTCATATTATCTTCATTCTATTCCTTAAATTCAATTTATCGATCTAAAAAAATATATTAATAAATTGATATAATCGAAATATATCGATTATATTTGATATATCGATTAATCGAAATATATCGATTATATTTGACATGTCGATTAATCAAAATATATATTGAATAGATTAATATATTATAAAGCAAAAATAAATAATGCATAGTGAAAAATAAAATGTTTACAAATTTAAGAATCATTTTTTTTTTTGCAAAAATTTTACATTTGTGTTTGAAAATGAGATTTAAAATTACAAAAGGAAGGATTATTGCGTTCATCACGGTCAAGGTGATCATAAGTAGTCATGTAAGTACATATATCGTTCGATTTGGATCGAATGTCTGCATTCTCCTCACTCATTCCTACAACTCTAAAAATAGGACACTTTCAGCAATTTCCTCACCTACTTATATAAGTTATGCGTCAAAATTCTTGGTTTTCGGGGTTATTAGACTGAATATCTTTTTTTTCTTAATTCTTGTAATTTTCATTCTTTTAAAGAATATAATCATTTACCGCAGTGCGTAATAATAATATTTGAGAATTCTTTTCGAAATAACTTTAAAACTTTAAAGACAAAAGTTTTATAATTTCAAAACTATTATTTTAGATATGAAATATAGAATTCATAACAAAACAAAAATAATATTATGGATTATGGAATTTTATGAAATTTTTTTCAAACTAATAGTAATACGTATGACATATGTATAAGCATATATAGTATATTTATAATACAATATTTTTTTCATTTACTACTATTAATCTCTCTACAAACGATCTCTCCTTCCATATTAGAGAGGACAGGATGTCAGTAATCATTGTCGTCATTTATATTATATAGGATATATGGAAGGGCGGGGTACGGATAATATACGTTCAACACATTCAGAAGATATAAGATAGATATAAATCAAAGAATAAAAAAGAATCGCGGTGAAGATATCGAGATCGAGAGTGAGGTTTGCGGCCGAAGTCCCGATGACCTCGAAAGTAAGACAGCCTCGCGACCGGAGACTTCAGGATCGATATCCGCACCGCCATTCGTGGACACGTCCAACTTGATGCAGATGTCACTTGGCCAGTACCGCTTCTGTCTCTGCGGCAGAGCTCAATGAAAAACGAACTAATCGCAAACTAGTCGTTCAAGGTGAAAAAAACAACATAAACATTAAAGGAATCTCAAATTCAAAAAAATGATCCACCTCAAGCAACCATTACGAAGATGGCATACACGGTACGCTATACCGCGTAATCAAATGAACAGATCGGTAAAACTTACCCACCTCTTCACAGGATGCTCGAACGAGAAGCGAGTCCATCAACATTCCCAGCAGGAAGCTTTACCTCGATTGTCCTTGCACACAAGTTCGTAACAAAATTGGAAAAAAAATGAGATTCCTAAGAACAGTTAGCTATTTCACTGTCAATCTTTTAAATTTTCAAATTGGCGTTCGACGACACACTCTCACACACACAGTCACACACTGGACCACACACCGGAACTTTTCGTACCGAACTTCTTCACAGTCGACTTATCCAAAGTGTCGCGACGCACTCTACGAAACGCTCACCTGTTCTTTGAAAACACTTGATGAAACGGAAGCTGCCATACTACTGTGCATCAATCAATCAACTAGCGCCATCTCGTTGCTCATAATGTTACTGATTAAATGTTCGATAGTAGCGCCATTAGTTTTCAAATTCGCGCCATTTTTTAAATTTTATTTCATTATCGATCGAGCTTGCTCTCTCTTTTTCTCTCTCTCTTTCTCTCTTCTCAATAGAAATATTTATCCATTTTTTTAAATAAAATAAAATTTACCTGATAACGAATTTCCTTGAATTCATATTTAATTTTTATTTAAAAAAAATTCAAATTTAATTTAAATTTTAACTTGAAGTTTTTTATATATGTTAATTTAAAAAATATTATATTAAGATAAAATATTTACAATGTTAAAATTAGTTTTATCTTCAATTTTAATTACTATGAGTCACTTCATTTAAAATTTAAGTTTCAATATTGTTAATTGCGTTTTAAGTTTTTTACAAACATATGCTATTAATTTTTTTAAAGTGTTTTTATAATTTCTTTATAAATAGATTCTATGATATATATCATATATCAAAAAATTCGATAAATTATTTCAATTTAATGTAAATATAAACACGAATTATTTATATTATTAATTAATTTATTTATTTATAAAAATTCAAAAATCTTCGAAATGTTTTATATTATTATTATATTTATTATAGTGCAATGATAAAACAATTTTTATTTTGGAATTAATTCTAATCATCAATAAAAAAATTTAATTATCGGATCAATAAACAAAGCGCGTGAAATGTCCGCTGAAAAGCAAGCACGTAACGACTCTAGAAAAATCGAAACGGACGGCCATATTGAATATCGACCTTTGTTTGCACCAACTTCAAGCGGTAGTCGCATTTCTCTACTTTTTTGCGAGATTGTCGCTTCTCGTCCACTGTGTGTCTGATTCTCGATCTAAAGGAAAACAATAATTCGTTTTTTCGTGGAAAATTCGTTGCCGAGCGTGAACGGCGAAGAAGAAGCAGGAGCCACTTCTAGGTAAGACAATGATTATGTGTTTTTTCCTAAAAGTTTAACCATTACCACCTCGAAACTACGTCGCCGAGAAGAATAGTTGTAACATCGTGAAACAGGTTCCATTCGAAAATTTCTAGATTAATATGTTGCATGGTATTATTTTCTGTATATCATATTGTCGTTTCATTTATTTGCAATTAATATCTCTTTCATGCACCGTGACAACGCATTTCTCGATACTATCGACAACAATCGTATCGTGAATGTTACAGGCTTTTTGCAATCCTAGACGAAAGAAACTACTCGTGCCATTTACTATCGATAATGTCCATATCGTGGTCTACTGTTGTTAGTTAAAAGATAAGTACGCAACCGTCGAATCATTATCAGAAAAACATCATCGTGTGGAAATTCGCGAAAACCAGCCTGTGTTGCGGCTAGAAACATCAAGTCGCATCCTTAGCAACCAACGTAACGAGACTTTTTCGATTTTCCATCTTACAACGGTAATTTTTTCTGGAATGATATATTTTAGAAGTCGAAACATATATCTTTAGAGATTAATTTATATAAAGTTCTAAAATTTATCGTATCGTTTAATTTGAAACTTCCTGATTAATTTATCTTATTCCCATGTTTTTGTACGAATTGATATTTCATATTAATTTAATTATTATGTGTTTATAAAAATAATTAATATCATTTTTTCAATTTGCATAATATTTCTTAATATTAATGATTGACGATTATAAATGATTTTTCATTTGATTTTATAAATATTTTTATATATTATATAATATTAAACACAGATGAAAAAAATAAAATTAAATTTTTTATTTAATTTTAATTATTTTAAAATTTGTGAAATTATTTTTTAATATTATAAAATATTCTATATTTTGGAAATATTCAAATTTTATTAAGTTCTTTAAACTAAACTTTTATATCTTATTGTTTTATTATTAAATTTGCATGCATATGTACATAACTATACTATTTATAAAGATAGGACAAACACCTTAGTTTCTATATAATGTTTATTCTATATTATGCATTTGATCATATTAATATTATATTTTAATAACGCTATGTAGGTTTTATATATTATCAGTTATATCGTTATTACTCATTATTTATCATAGATTTTTCAGTGAATGTAGCAATCGATAAAAATAGATTTATACTACTTTTTCTCAAAATGCTAAATATTCAGTTTATAATATATTATAATACAATTGCAATCATTTTTCTTATCAATTGAAATTTCTCAAATTAAATTCTTCACAAAACATTTGTTATCATACAGTAAAAATTTTATAAAACAGATTGTCGAATCAAAAAAGAGATCGTCAAGTACAAATTATTTTCACTTGAATAGTTTTGTTTGTGTTCAATTTTTTTCAACGATATGAAATATCACTTGAAAAGACAACTGATTTAATTATCTATATATATTTTCATGCATCCTAAATTAATAATTCAATAATAATAATTAATCAATACTATAAATGGAATTGACTATTTTGTAACAACATTTTTCTTATTAAAATAATTATTTTAATCATTTTTAATCATTATATTTTAATCATCAGTTATATAGCTAGCCATTTGTAAATTAAATTTGATTGTATACTAAAAAAAAGTAGGAAAAAGAATAAAGATTATTTATTTATCCTTTTTTAATTTCTACAACTGGAACTTATTATATCATATTATTAATTATCAAGAAGTATGATACAATTATCATTGATTAGAAATCAAATTGAAAGTTGAAGTGGTGGAAGATTTTAAAAATATCAGAGGTCTATAGAAGATATGCAACTAAAATTAAACAGTGCTGGCTAAGGCTGTCCTAGACCCTTTTATCCGACATTTTCTAGCACCGACCTAGCGCAACGTGTTGCGTATGCATTGTTTTCCCAAAGACAAACGCCAAAGCTTAGAGAGCAAGGTCCATCTAATCCTTTGGTAAGGAGAAGCAAAATGACATATTTAATGGTCCCGGTTACGCAATATCATGCAACTGTGCATCGCTATCGAAGCTGCCAGTAATGTCTCGGTATATTTATATAGTATGTGAAGATAAATCGATGGATTAGAAATAGCCAGTGTATGGTAT
>NW_006263665.1:311485-314567 GCF_000469605.1 Apis dorsata | reverse complement strand
TATATATATATATATACATGTATATTATATACACTTATGCATATCTATAACATATCGATAAAGATTCCTACGAAATTCTTTCTTTTTAAAAGATTAGATGATACATTTATTATTTTAACATGGTGAATAAGAAAGTAGATTGAAATATATGTGATACATTAGAGAACATTTCAATTACAAAAATTGCAGATTTGTTTATATACTCGACATCTCAAGAGACAAAGGAAATATCCAGAATGGTACTTCAAACGAACAAGAATGGCCGAGATCGTTCTTCTGTCAGTGACCAATACAAAGAACAATTTCTCTCGAGATCCTTTTTTCTCGATACGTCGCTCACAGTGCCCGAATATGTAAAACTGACATCACACCTCAGAGAGTGCAAAAGAACGCCCACCGTTTTTCTCTCCCTCTCTTGAATTTCTGTCTCATCTACGTCTCATTATATTTTCCATAGAATCGATTATTTTTTCATATTTCTAATCAATTTTTTTAAACATTTAATATTCGTATTTCATTCGTTCTATACATTCTAGAGATTATGATCAATGATTTCTATTCAAGAAGTTATGATCTTTTGTGACTAATCTTTCAAATAACATATTGTCACTCACGTCATGCTACATTTTTTTTCTAAAGTCTAAAGATATAATACATTAAAATTGATATTTACAAACAATATTTTTAAAGAAATTTTTGAATTTAACTTATTAAAATGATGGGATATACTTCTCAATGACCTTGAGAGTTTATTTGATTATAGTTTTCGATTTCTATTGATAATAGGATAAATTGTTGATCATCAAAATTACATTTTTCAATTACAAAATCATATTACAAAAACAACACGTTCTAAAATATTTAGCTAATATTCCTAATAATAAATATTTATAAATAATAGATATTTTTTACTTGATGTTTAATCGTATAAGAGAAGAATTTTTTTCTGTATTCTTTTTTTTTTCTCCTTAAGAAATATATCATTTCGTTTCCTTACAAGATTGTAAAAACGAAGAGCAATCTGACAAACGGAAGTATCACGCTCGCGATACGTGTGCACTCGCGCATAATTACCACGCGTTTTTTGCGGGGGCACATTTTTCAGGTAAATATTGCGCATCCATTTATATATCTCACAGTATATAATTTTTTTTTCTCTCTCTAGAAAATGGAAAATATTATATCACTATGATCTTTTTTCTTTTCATCATATCTCATGTATTTTTCATATTTATCGATATACAGTAGAAAAAAATAAAAAGGAATTTAAAAATTTTAATTTCTTCATGAAAATATTCCTTTTTAAAAAAGGATAAAAAATAATAATTGAAGAAATAATATTTTTCACCATATTATATTTATGGTAAAAAATGAAAAATATATTACAAGAAAAGGTATTAAAAATTCTAAAAATCTTCGTGTATATATATGGAAATTATGTTACATGAAAATTTGAAGAAGGTGTGAAAATTGATATTCGAAATGGGATAGTGATTTGCGCTCAACATAAGAATAACGAGATCGCCTTGTAGGCGATCTTTCCATTCTTGGAGTAGTGCCCGAATGATTTCTCGACTTCGGCGATTATGTTTGGACGAATGTCAAGACCAAAACTGGTACGTGGCGTTTATTAACAACCAATGCATTATCTAGACAATTAATTTTTTATTGCAAATCCATTCTAATTGTTCCAATCCAAGTTATTTTCAGATTATCACGAAATATTTGCTAATTATCAATTTGAAGAAAATCATCCAGATAATCAAATTTTTCATATATCATCGAGATGTTAAAAGGAATCAGATGTTCTTCAAATCTATTTTAATCAAGATCAAGCTTCATCTAAGGATTGTATAATTCTTAAGAAGGATTTTTCTTGCGTTAATTAATAAGACAAACAGCCTTCCTTGGTCACGTTACGAACACAATAGGCATCCAAAACATTCGGAATTGCGTGTTACGTAAACCGTTCAAGTCCAGTTCGAGTCCACCAAGGCGTCGCTGAATTTTAAATATCGAAGACTCGTTTCCAACCGCGTTCCTAAATCACTAAAGCACCTCTTGGCTGATCTAATTTTCTCACTGTATAACCACATTGAAAAAATACAAATACAAAGATACGAATGTCCAATAAAAACCGGAAAATTCCATTGGTATCATCAGTTTCCTTGGAAGAAATTACTGGTTTGGAATTGTTGACTCGTTTTAGAAAGTTTTTCTATTCGTTACACAGTAAAGAAAATCTTTAAAGAAAAAGAAGTCATCAAAGAAGTCAAATTGTCTTTACAATCATCCGGGATCGAAAAATTATTTTAACT
The DNA here is from genome assembly GCF_000469605.1 of Apis dorsata. Taxonomy (NCBI): domain Eukaryota; kingdom Metazoa; phylum Arthropoda; class Insecta; order Hymenoptera; family Apidae; genus Apis; species Apis dorsata. Next base: position 312,249 of record NW_006263665.1, on the reverse strand, counting down.
GAAAAGATGGATTGAATTAAGTTTTCAGTTCATTATATGCTTAATAAGATAGAAAATGGAATTATCGTGTAAGGACAATGTATCAAGTGGAAAGGTATTCTCCTCTCGACGAGTTGGAATAACGCCCACGACGACCCACGTCGCGATGACTGTTCGCATGATTTTACCTGAGACACGGGTTCTGCGTGTAGGCAGGCCAAAATCACCACCGAAACTTGGTGTGACTCATGGATTTTGCGATTCTTCAGAGCAGATTTATTATAAGCTACAGAATGCTTTCTAATTCATGGATTGGATTTATTTCTTATCAGCTGAATTTTATGAATATTATGATAATTAAAACCACTATTTTTGCTTCATTGATAAAAGAGATAACACTCGTGATGACGTTGAAATATATTGAAGAAATTTGTCTAATTTTTAGATAAAACATAGAAGATTTATGTGAACGGAGGTAGGAAGCAAAATCTATGTAGCAAAAGCCTCGGACCAACGTCCTCGACCTGATCGCGGAGGTGGCTTCCACAATCGTGTATGGACATAAAACGTAGTCCACCTGGCGCGCAGAAAGAATTCTTGTTCACCTACTAACACACTCCAACGATTTCACACGAGAACTTCAATTAATATCACGAGACACGACCGAGAATTGATTAAAGTCGACCATTTTAAATCATGGCACATTGATTTCAACGAATTAATTCTTTAAAGCAAAACACCTTTGACAAACAGCCTTTGTATTCCATTGAATTGATCTTTCAGTC
>NW_006263665.1:305090-311257 GCF_000469605.1 Apis dorsata | reverse complement strand
TTCAAATTTGGTTTTTTCAAAAAAAAAAAAAAAAAAAATGGAAATTAATAAAATCAAATATCTCCATCCAAAGATACTTTTGGATGTCAAGACCAATAAAGTGTTTTGGTACATATGATTCAATACATTCAATCTATAGTTCTGTTGGCTGATCGAAGTAATGGAACGAGCAGAATGCAAGCAGGCTGGTTTTTCTTGCCCACCAGGTGGAGGGAGGGACGCGAAGAAGCCGTGAAGTGGGATATCGTAATGACCTCCACCTCCGTATTTCCAACTATTTTCGATACACGTCTCAGCTAACTTTAGCGTTTTCGTTAGTCCAGTCTTTGACTTTGAGCTCTCAGCTCTCCACTAAACATTCTCTTATACGCCCCATGCTTCCTGTGTAAACTCCTGTGGAATCATATAATTACTTCCGCCATTGTCACAACAAAAACTACTTAAAATTCAAAATCTATTTACTACTTTGGAATAATCAATCCATGTGAAACAAGTCTCAACGTGATCAATAACGGTGAAAAATGTGTCATGTAGAGGAAAAATCGTTTGTGTAAGTTTAAAATTTTAAAAGTAAATTAATTTAGTTCTGTGCAAGACTTATAAATATGTCTGGCCAATTTTTTCAAATATAATGATTATTTTCTTGAGACAAACGAGACAATATAACTAAGTAGATTGACGATTTTCTTTTCCACGACACAGGAGAAGCCATTTATATAATGCTTGCCGACTATTTCGAAGATGACACTTAAAATTAACTTAGTGGAATATATTTGTGCGTTCACTGGAATATATACATAATATGTGGGAACTATTTTAGAAAGTTACTGTCTTTTTTCATTGGTCTTCAGTTGTCATTCAATGAAATACATTCCAACGATTCTTGGATTGTCTATAATTCTATTTTGTTTCAGAATCTCATAAATTTTCTTTTTATTCTATTTATTTTGATTCTTGAAAAATTGATGAAACAAAAAAACTTGAATTTCCAGTTTTGCAGTTTTCTTGAATGTTAATTTAAGTGTGAATTAATTCAAGTATTCTTTTTATTGTACAAAGGATGATTGCACGTTTTTCAGATGCTTTAATAAGCAACAAGTGGCCGGAAGTTTCTTTGAAGAGAGAATTTCACTGAAAATCACTTTTAATATTTAACTTTTTTCATCATTTTTGCTTTTAAATTACCATTTATAATTCAATTATCTTGAAACAACTAATTATATTATATTGAAATCATTTTGCTATTGATTGCTTTTCATATGTTCTTATCAAATTTATATTTAATATTGTTAATATTGTAAAATGATTCTGAAAAGAAAATAGATCTTTGTTTAAGAAAACAAAGGAAGTTAAAAAGCAACATAATCAGATCCATCATTCATCAGAAAAATCGTTGACACATATTCATTTATCTTTCACATTGTAATATTAAATGTTCATGCCATGTTCAAAGAAATTAAACTTATCAAAATAAAACAATAAATGGTTGTATTTTTCCTTGATGATTCGTTCATATTTCATTGCGTGCTTGCCAATTGATTTGTTAATTACTATAACTATTTCTTTTTTTTGTTTCACAGGTGGTTACCTAAGCCCTAACATCCGAGCGTGAATATTGTGAACGATGGTTGACTATTACAAGGTACTAGAAGTGCAGCGAACCGCCACGAGCGGAGATATCAAAAAGGCGTAAGTAATAGTGAAAATGATGTCAAAAAAATCCAGTTCCTTCAACAGAGAAAGTTTTTAAATTTAAATATTTATTTGAAATTTTCTTTCATTAATCTAATTTCCTTATAATTAGTTGAATAACTTTGTGTAAAATTCATCGTTGCAAACCATAATTGATGTTTGCTTTTTAAGAAAATTTTATATTGAAAATAAATTAGAATATTGGTGCTATTTTATTTTATAAATTGTAAACGCAATGCGTAGAGAAAGATTGAATGAATGTCTTTTTACTTCTGTTGAAGCAACTGGCATTGATCCAAGAACCGTGTTCTTAGTTCTTCTTAGTTCAAAAAGTCAAGAAACTTTTCAAGATTTTTTATAATAGAAGTATCCCTGAAACATTAATTAAATAAAAAAAAATTACTTTGCAGATATAGAAAATTGGCGTTGAGATGGCATCCGGATAAAAATCCTGAAAATTTGGAGGAAGCAAACAAGAGATTTAAAGAAATATCTGAGGCATATGAAGTGCTAAGCGATGGTAAGCTTCAGTTCTTCCTCGATCACTTACTTTCGACTCTGAAGCTTATATAGTTACAAAATTATCAACAATATCAATTTAATCGTTAAAAATTTCAATCTGAAGAATTTTCTAAATAATAATAATTCTAATTACATTTTTGTCTCTCTGTGGCTTCGATTAATTGACGCTAACTAGCTTTAATAATGAAAACAGCGTCGCGATGCCAACGGGAGACGAATGATAGTAGCCATTGCTTGTCAGCAAAGCCGAATTTCGCATGAGCCTTCTCTTTCGAGCGGTTTCCAAGTAGTACAACTTATTCTGGGAGTCAACAGTTCAATCTAGAACGTATCGATTCTCCTTTATGAATAGTTGTTTCATAACCAGTATCTGATAGCAAATAAACTGAAACTGATTAATGAGAATTAATCATTGTCCAATAATAATTGAATTTTGATAGTTTACGGAAGGAAATTTTGACAATTATATACTTATATAATAATATTTTTATACACAATACAATTTTTTAGAAAAAAATAGGGCTGCGAATAAGCACTCACAGCTCCAAAATTCTGATTCTTGAGTTTCTAGAAGTTCTATTTTGTTTTTATGCTTTTATATTTTATATTATGTTGTATTTATATTTTTTTATTACGTTTAGTAAAAAGATTGATGGAAATATTATTGAAACTCGAGAATTGAGCCAGGCTTAAACAGAGAGCAACTCTTTAGCCGAAGCATCGCTGCTACAATCGATGAACCGTGTCGTGTCAAATGTGGAAGGAAATAAAAAAAAATTCAATTAGAAATGTTTGTTTCCGGATGATCTCTCATGACCGTGCTCGATGTCCAGATGCGAAGAGACGAACCTACGACCAACGATTGTATCAGAAGGCATCTTCAAGGCCCGGCCGTGGATTCACCTACCGGAGTTTCTTTGACTCTCCTTTCCAGCGATATTTCGGTACCACTTAAGAGAAAAAAGACTTTGAGAGTGACAGATATTTTCCTTCGTTTTCTTTTATTTATTGTTTTTCTTTTTTTTTTTTTTTTTTTTTTTTTTAATTTTTTTTTTGTTTTTTTTTTTTTTTTTTTTTTTAATTTTTTTTTTGTTTTTTTTTTTTTTTTTTTTTTTTTTTTTTTTTTTTTTCTTAATAATTTATTTCGAATTTGGTTTTGATTTTTTTTCTTTTTTAATCTAAGAAAAAATGTACAGAAAGAAATATTACTATTTTGAGATGTAGATGCAAAGATTTTATTGATGAAAAATTCATAAAATCTCAAATGCCTAATCCCTTATTTGCCTTAAAAAAATAATTCCTTGCTCGAATTCGTAGAATTCATCTTTCTGATGAAGTTTTCTGATCAGTTTCTTTATGAATCCTTGTGAAAAACTCAAAAGATACTTTTTTCTCTTTGTATGAGTCGCCGTAAACGCAGATAATATTGCCTGCATTTCTAACCATTTTGCCATTGCTCGACTGATTGAAAACATGAAAAAACCAACTTGCAATCAATAATTTTTCCTTATAAAGGCAGATCTTCGAAGAACCATATTATTCCATTTCATTCAAATCAATTAAAAATAAATTTTCATATGAAGACTAAAAACTTTTTTCAAATTATTTCAAATTCTTCGAAGATTATCTATATTCCTTTCATTTATCATGATCATTCTCTTCCATTGATTTTGCTCTTGTGGTGGACGACCTCAAATTGATGTTAGACATCATTCAACGTACTCTACTAACCTGGCAAGCCTTTGCAGTACTTGCTTCTTGGAATTTGGAGCAAATAAAACCAAGCGATCTGCATTTATATATTATTTCATAATTAGTAATAACAACTTTTTGTCTACTATTTGCTTTTCAGAAAAGAAAAGGAGGGTTTATGACCAATATGGAAAAGAAGGACTTCAAATGCCTGGTGGCAAGAGGCGACATAAGGAAGATTTCGATCCACATTTTGCTGGTACCTTCATGTTTAGGGATCCTGAAGAAGTATTTAGAGAATTCTTTGGCGGATCATCTTTTGAAGATTTATTTTCTGGTAAGTTATTTATATTGCTAGTTAATCTATGTCATACCAATTAGTTTATATCCTAAGACGTGTGAAATGTAATCTGAGCACATAAATGAATTTCCATAAGAAATTTACCTTGTCCATTGAATGATAAACATATATTTAAGTAATTAACCGAATAATAAAAAAAAGTTATTGAAAAAAGTTCCTATGGTCAAAATCACGTGATTAACGATATCCTAATTTTCCTAAAGACCTTGCTGGAGTTGGTGTGCGTCTTGGATCTCAAAGGCATAGTCATCCCAGCAGTAACAGCATAAGCACGTCCTTCTTTGGTCCATTAGGAGTTTCTCATTTCGGTTTTTCACCACTCAACGAATTTTTTGAAGGTACATCAGGAAACTTTACTTCGTTCAATGCATTCACAAGTTTCGGTGGAACCAGTGGTGGTGGAGCTGTAAAACGAACAAGTACTTCAACTCGCTTCATCAATGGCAAAAAGATCACTACCAAAAAGTAAGATTGATCATTAGAATTTAAAAAATATTATTATAAAAATTAAATATATTATATGATTTTATAAAATATTACAAAAAATTGTAATAGAGTATAATTATATTATTTGAAACATTAATGAGAGACATTAATGTTTTATGTATACAATTGTTACAGAGTTTATGAAAATGGAAAGGAAACAATAATGTCATACGAGAATGATGTGCTGAAGTCAAAGACGGTGAACGGCGTGCCACAATCAATAACGTACAGTTAAATCAGTTCTCTTCTCAAGAACGCTCGCTCGATCTCCGCTCGGCAATTGAGAAATTCCTGTCGTCGCGTCACGTTTGCGAGTAATATTTCTGCGCTCTACTAAGATGTTGTGTTCCTGCTACCTAACTACCTGAATGATAATGAACATAAAAATAGAAAGAAAAAAGAGCATAATTGATTTTTTCGACAAGTCACCGCGGCTATTTAATAACAATATAAAATGTTCTTTTATCTTATTTAGATCATCTCTTCATCAACTGACTTCTTCATTTTTCGTCAAAATATTTTGTTAAAGTGCTGTTTAAATGATGTAGTAGTGCCGCTGGTCGACGCACTTTTCCACATATTGTATAACAAGAGAACAACAAAATATATGTACAAATATATGTACAAATATTTATCATTTAAAAAAAAAAAACAGAGCAACGAGATTTTCAGAAACAACGATTACTCGACGGAATTCGATGACAGTGATTGGATCTCTAAGCTCGAGCGATCGAGCCCGTTTAAAACATAATGAAAGCAGAAAAATTGCTTAATTTGGATAAACATAATAACATTTTAAGCAAAACAGCCGCAACGAAATGCTACTTGAGCTTTTGTTCCCGTCACCTTCTCTGTTTTACCAGGTTTGACGAGTCATCGACAAGTCGCCAGCTGACCGACAGTGCCAGCGATATCTCGATGGCTGGCCAGAACTCGAGAACAGTCCATGGTGACCATCAGAAGGCTAGCAGAATAAAGACGCACCATCATCCAGTTCTCACTAAGAAGCACGATAAGAGTAAGAGAAAATAGAGGCAACACTCTTACAACCTTCTCTCATTCGTTTCCTTATTTTTTTAATTTTGGTCTCTTTGTTTTTTTTTTTCGAATCAAACGTAAACACATATACATATATTACATACGTACGTGTATCATTTACGAAACTGATGTTGTAAATTATGTCTTTTTCCGCAACATCGTTTTTGCTATTGTTTCAATAATCGGAATTAAAAAAAAAAAAGAAAAACTTTTAGTGGCTTAGCTTCGACTAGCTACACATGTTCGATTTGATCAATAAAAAATTCGCTGCAAAATTCATTGTAAGATTTTGCATCGAAAGTGGTGTGTTTAATTAATTCTTGTTTGCTATTGAGAGAGAGAGAGAGAAAGAAAGAAAGAAAGAGAGAGAGAGAGT
>NW_006263665.1:301266-304915 GCF_000469605.1 Apis dorsata | reverse complement strand
TTTCTGTGAAAAAAAAAAAAAAAAAAACAGATAAAAGTTATTATTACAGAACATTCTGTTGCGTTTTATAGATAGCGCGTCGTTTCCGTTCAAAATCTGGCGTTTTACTTTTAATACGGTAAGTTTCGCTTATTCTAGATTTCTTAGAGGATTAATTCATTATATCGTAAGTTATAATTGCTAGTTTTTTATTTGTAAGTAAGTCGCGTTGTAATTTCGAACACATATATACACATCGACTGAGTTTGAACGAATTTAACGTATTATACATACACATATTTCATTTTTATGCGAATAGGACACACACATACACATATGAATGAATTCCATCATGCGTATTCGTTTTAAACATCAAGATCGATTTGCTAACAAGTGCTCTTAAAAGATAAAATTGTATTACGACAGTTTTTGCTATATTAGATTTTTTTCTTTTTTTATTTTTGAAATGCAGTAAAGCATTCACTATGGAAGAAATGTGCTCCATTTTCTTTATAATTGGATCTATAAACAAAATTGAGGCATAAACAGGGCTAAGTTTTTGTGTTGCGGAAATGTTCCTTCATAAGCAATTTAAATGTCGTAATCCTATTTGCTTTTCTTAGTTAGTTTCTTGTGTATGTGTATATAATAATAAGCAAAAAAATGTTAAACGTGGAGAAAAAAAAACATCATTAATGTATGTTAATATATTTCATTACACTTTATCGATATTCAACATTATATTTTGTCTGATGATTTTTTTATGTTTAGAATAACAATTATATGGAAGTTCAACGTTTAATTTAAAATGTTATATTGTATCAAAATAATTGTCACTTTATTTCTTCTTCTTTCCTCAACTTCTGAATTTACAATATTCGTATAACAAAATTTAGAATATAATTTATATAAAAACAGTAGGTGAACAATGTAAAAGTTTAAATGAAGAGAAAATTACATTTCTTTTTTAATATTTTCATCATTATACGCTTCGATGTGGTATTAAAAATCGTGTATATGTATTAAGTACATTATAATGCATATACTGTATATGTTAACTTGTTCCAAGTTAACAACATCGACGTTGTATATAGCTAATCAGTGATAGCAAAATAAATTCAGCTACCACGAGAAAATTAATTCGTCAATTCGATATATCAATTCCTTTTTAATATTATTGTATTTATAATAATTCTTGTTTATACAATATATAGATCTTTAAATTATTTATATAACATCAAAACAATTATTTCAAAAAGTATTTAAACATTTTTGCAACTATTATACCCTGGTATAAAATATAATAAATTGCACGTTTATAAGAATATAAAAAAGATAAAATTAGATAAAAATTTCTATATAAATTTTCAATATTGCAAATTACTTCTTTCCAATGATGGATATCAGTTCTTCCACCTTATGAATGTACTGCTCTTTAGCAGCATCTTGACTCATGCCCTTCCTCTTATCCCAAGCATCCCATTTTGCTTTGCCTTTGAAATCCAGCATGCCTGGTTTAGCTATAAAATTACAATATTCTTTTAAAAAAAAATAATATTATATAATTACAGAATTATGAAAATTTTTAAATCATAAAAATAACTCATTCAAATTTTAATTCAAGTTTCTGCATATAATTATTACTAGAAGTGGATAATTAGCATTGCAAATTAAGAAAGACCAAAGTAAAAATTAAATTTAAAATAAACTTGAATATTATAATGAATGTAAATTGAATTCTTTGGTATTAAAAAAGTCCAAAGTCTAGCCAGTCTATCTTCTTTTAGGATTTTTTACAATATTTTAGATATTTATAGAAATATAATATTTTCTATACCATATAATATAGTAAATAACAAAACTAAAATAGAATATCATTTTTTAAGTGAATTATTATATTGTTTTACGTACATGTATTGCAATCTCCAATAGTAGCTTGCTTGTACAGTGAATATAATTCAAGCAAATCAGCATCTGACGCTGGAGCACTTAATTCCTTCACCTCCTCTGCAGCTTTCTTAAATTTCTGATAAAAAAAAACATATAAACAAAAAAATAACTTTCATTAAAATAATATATACAATACAAGAAACATTATACAATATATAATTCAAGAAACATTAAAATAAAATTAAATAATTAGAAATATAATAAAAATAAAAATAATTACTTCGTCTAGAGTCATTGTTTTAATAACAAAAAATATTGAAACTTTGATACTTTAAGTTAAGTAACCTCTATGTAAGTACTGTGAAGCACTGGTTCAGAACTGCAGAACATTGGCTGGGAAGATTCGTTTAAGTTTCCCCCACTTCAATATTCCATTTGGTATAATCATGAGTCATAATTTATGATTACCAATAATGTTCGAGAAATCTTCATTAATAAAAAATATATATACACATATATACATATATTATCTATATGTGTAGATTTTATATATATATATATATATATATATATACTATAAAAATTTATTATAATGTGTATATATTTATTATAATGTGTATATTATAACAAATTATTATAGTAAAATATTGATAATATTATTATTAAAATTATTGATATTATTAATATTAAAATTATGAAAATCTGATTGATAAATTGTTATTGCGCAATTTATCTTTATAACAAAAAATCTAAAAATCCATTTTTAATGTCATTCTACTTGAATTAAAAATTGTAATCTAAATATAATTGATAAATTTTTATTTATTTTACCTAATATTAAATTTATATACGAAATATTTTTTCTATTTTATATTAACTTTAAAAATACATACATATAATTTTAAAAATTAAAAATGGCATTGAAAATAATATTAGAAATATTACAAATACTATATAATACTTTTTTATAAAAATAAATTTTTTAATAAATTAATTTAAATTTTTATAAATAATTTCGAAAAATAAAATGTTTAAATAGATTTAAATTGTTAATAATATGTTTTTAACGTTTCTTATTTTCGATAATGGCTAAAAAAAATGCTTATAAATCGCTATAAATATTTTATAAGTACACTACCAGTATAAATGAATAAATACATAATGAATTAGAATCAATGAGATAATGAATAAATTAATGCATATTTTCTATAAATATCAATACATTTCAAATTGTATATATAACATTCAATGAATCATTATTGGATATAAAAAAAAGATATCATTTATTGATATTATTGATATCATTTATGATAAATTTGATAATATTAATTATTAGTTAGTAAAATATTAATATCAAAATCAAATTTTATTACGTAAAACATTCTGTTTATCATACTTATATATCGGTGCTTACCATGCGATTATATTTTATACTGATTAATTATTACCATAAAAATATGCTATATTGTTGCATAAAATGTATCAATGCTTATCATGCAATTTTATATTATTGATTATTATTATGAAAATGTATTATATTTATAATTTTTTGCTATTTATTTGACGAAATTCGTCTTCTTTTTTTTCTATTTAATTTAAAAAGTTTAAAATCTAAGTAAAAATAATTTTTTTTTACATATAAATTTTAAGATTGTAAATCGACTCTGATTCCCTAGATATCGATCACGTGGTTTTGTGTACATCCGGTGATACGACTAATTGAATACATTATAGTTATTTATATTTTTTAACAATTTAGATATTATTAGATATTATTAAA
>NW_006263665.1:298630-300937 GCF_000469605.1 Apis dorsata | reverse complement strand
AAAAAAATGTTTAAATATATATATAAAATATTATGTGGTTTACATATAATAGTATTTAGAGAGATTTTTTTATTTTCTAATAATATGAATAGATGGCGACACTTGATCACTTCCACGTAAAAAATGGCGGACTGCAAGGGTGCGTTTTGTGATTCTTTTGTACAGTAAACTATTCATAAATTCTATGTATTTATGTAAATTGTAATAACTGAAAATTTATACAAATTATTGTTTTATTATAATTGTATTTTTCTTTAAATTCCATATTTTTTCAATTTCAATAATATTTATTCGTATAATCATTTCAACAGATTGACGACATAATTTTGTTTGACAATCATTTTAACTGTTTGTTTTGTATTTTATCCAGAGAACAAAGAAGAGACAAATAGACCATCGTACGTTTTAAAAGTAGATCCACCGCAAGAATCACCAGGGGATTCACCTGAAAATTCCACCAGTGGTAAATAGTGCTATTTTTTGTTTCAAATGTATAATTTTTCTATCATTTTTTCTTTTATAATATTTACTATTTCTATTATATATATATATATTCCATATATTTTCTTCGTTTTTCAAAAATGCAATTAAAATTATTTTATTTTATTCCAATAATCTGTATTGTAGAAGACATAGGTTATGATGTAAAAACATTAAACACTATTCACATACAATAGTTTATAGATGGCAATTTAGAAAATTTAAATTGTTTCAGAAGAAATGGAGAGTCCATCAACAGAAAATAATACTCAGGAATCACCATCTAGTTCTAATAAACCTGTGTTAGCTGCCTCAAAATTTGGAACATCATTTGGAAGTAGTGATTCCTATAAATCCTTAGTTAAAAAAAAAAGATCTTTCACATTGTGGCCTTCTCAATTGAGCACAGTGACAAACAATCAACCTACTACTAAAGTATATTTACAACCAGCTAAATTTCAGAATCCATTTGCAAAAATTACAGATAATTTTTTAGATGAAAAGAATAATATAGCAAAAGAAAATAATAAAACAGAAACAAAGGAAGAAAAAAATGAAGAAAAAGAAGACACAAATGAGAAAGCAAATGATAAAAATGAAACAGAAGAAACTAAGAGTGAATTAAAAGAAACCCAAAATGAAATAAAAGAAACAAATGAAAAAAAGATAGTTGAGGAAACAAAACCTACCTTTTTGATGTTAGGAACAAGCACAAAGGATAATGTAAATACTACAGTAACGCCTTGTGCCTCAGAACCAAACTTTGTATTTGGTCAGAATCTCCAAGAACGTGTTATGATTGCAAATGACGCAGAAAATTCTGAAAAAACAGAAACTGAAGAAAAAAAAGAAGAGAAAAAAGAAGAAAGTACAAATGAAAATGGTTCTACAGAGCTTCTTTTTTCAAACGCATCCGCAGCGTGTCGTACTACCTCCAAACCAGGTTTAACATTAACAGAAGCAGCTCAGGAATTAGAAGAAGCAAATCGTGCTAACAAAAGAAAGTATAGCCAAATAACACCATTAACTGGTGAAGAAGGAGAGACAAATATTCTACAAATTAATTGTAAATTTTTTGCATTTGACAAGGTATGTATAACAAATATTTATATTTAATTTAAATTTTTTAACAAAATTATTGAATATTTTTGTACTTAATATTAAGTATTCGATTTTGTTCAGGCAAGTGGTGGTTGGCAAGAAAGGGGTAGAGGTACTTTGCGATTAAACGATCGCGATGAAGAATCTCGTTTAGTAGGACGTACTGCAGGAACGCAAAGATTAATTATGAATACAAAAATATGGCCAGGAATGACCGCAGAACGTGCAGCACCTAAATCATTAAGATTAACAGCAATGGATGTTCAAGGCAGTATCAGAATCTTTATTGTACAGGCTGCGCCTAAGGAAGTAGAACAACTTCATAATTTGTTACAACAGCGGTTAAAACGCGCACAGGAACGACAGCCTAAGAAATTAGCAACAGAGCACTGACAACTGATTAGTCATCCCTGCGAGCTGTTCGCTAATTATTATCTAAATTTACGCAATACGGAGATTGCTAACATGTGAAAAAATCCGGGAATCTATAATATCGGAGCTCATCCGAGAATCTATATCAGGTCCTATTTGTTTCTAGAATAACTCGTATAAAATAGAACTATGGCTATGATTCGCTTCTTTGCCTGTGAAAGTTCTTAGAACTTGATAATATATCCTATGCCGTATTGAAATCTACAGGCAAATGAAAGAAGACGAAAAAAATTAAAATCGAATTCTTTCCGGTATATATATTTTCTAATCATTCCCAATTCATAATTCTTCTTT
>NW_006263665.1:293291-298385 GCF_000469605.1 Apis dorsata | reverse complement strand
TTTTTTTTTTTTTTTTTTTTTTTTTTTTTTTTTTTTTTTTTTTTAATCAAAGAAAACTATTAGTTAGGGATTTTTAATAAAGCATAATATAAACATACAAACAGATCAGTCATAAAACCGTTATTATCTTGGAAGATAAACGGTGTTTTCAGTTTTCAGTGATAATCTCTTTATAAGAATCACTTCGATTTTTATCGTAGCGATATTCTTATCAATTTAGAATTCTATTCCTTGTCCGCTATATATAAATATATACATAAATATAAATATATAAATATTGTAAGAATTTTACTGTTAATTTCGTTATTTATACGTAATTCCGCCGCGAGCGAAAGTAACAGCTACATACATATTAATCGACGAGGAGATATTGTGAATTTGATTGGAACAACAAAAGACTTTGTTGAGAGCACAAAATGTAAAACGTTGTTCCATGATCAAATCTATAGCTATTTGTACTTTATTTTAGTTGTATATAGCATCAAGATGAATTGGACAATTTCCTCGTCGTGTCTGTGTGTCTATCATGTGAAAAGGCTGTGTTTGAAGCGGTTTCTCTTTCTAATTTTCTGCTTAAATATATTTACCGACATCTCTCATTCGTTTCAAAAGAAAGAAGAATGAGAAAGATCAGTCGTGAAATTTCTTTTTAATGTAATGCACAGTAAAGAGAAAGAGAAAAGATATTACTTAAAGCAGAAAAAGTGCTATCCACACGATAAAAATCACGAAGAACTATTGTTTCTCTGTATTTGATATATAAAGAAATGAACTCACTGTACACATCGTTAATTACATGAAAAGAAATACAGACATTTGTATAAAAAGCCTTACTCGTTGATGTTTTTCTTATTATCTACTTTAATTTAGCATAAACCCAGATATATTACTTTTCTGAAGCGAAGCTCGTTTGAAGTATACAAATTTTTCGTTATTTTCAATTTTATATTTCTTAATTTATTCAGGATTGGCTACACAATACACTTTCAACAGCAATAATAAGAGCGCTTTTCCAGGCTGGAAAACACCTGATCACGCGTTCTAATATTTTCCGCGTGCGGCGCTATGCAATCCAAGCGGGCGGCATTCAACAGGCTGATATTTATAGACTCGAGAGTTTCGTGCAAAGCTACACAACGTTTTAGGCGTCAAAAATCCAGTTCCTACGTTCATAAATATTCACGCGATGATCCATAAATTTTAATTCAATTTTGTGATTCAATTTAAAATGGAATTAGAGTAGTCGTCAATCCTGGAAATTCGAAGATATTTCCTCAAGTGCGGCCATTTGAACATCGTGAACGGTCGATCGAGTCGCATAGCTGACGTTTGAACATAGCTAGCGCTACTTCTGGTCGACACGTTTCCGATGAAATAACGTATCATATCCGGACGTTCGATCAACGTGCTGGATGAAGAGGGAATCGAAAAGAAGAGGCATCTTCCACTTTTTGTTCGAGTATTAGTCATAAAATTTGATGATAAATTTCACTTGATCGAAAACGCATGGCCTCATCAGAGAAGATGAGAAGAGGTTGCAGAAGAGAATCAGTGTCTCCTATTCTTCATCCTTGAAAAATTTCTGTGAAAAACTCGAAATTATTCTCTTCTCGAAAATCGATATTATATAGATTCTTTATTGTGATCCCTTATTTATTACAATTACCGTTAATATTATTAAAAATGTGATACACAAATACCGTTCGATGTTTCTTTTCCAAAGCAGAATCAATAAATTTTGATCAATTGGAAACGATCGATGCTTCGTGCGCAGCGTACCGAGATGAAGATGTTGCTGGCCGATGAGCGAAAATTCTTTTGGCATTACGCGGCGATATGTTTTGGAATTCAAGCCTCACAAGGCGGGAAATTAAAAAGATAGCATCATCGATCGGGCACACGGAATTCATTAGTGTTTGTCTCTATCATCTGGAAGAACTTGATCGCCAAATAAGTGAGAGAAGGTAAAGAAAGTGAATAGGAAAATGATGTTTACCGCTGGTGCCCATGCAAAAAAGCGTAACGCTGGTAGTGGTTCTGCCCGGAAGTCTGCTGCGGATCGTAGGAGTCCGCAAACTCATGTGAGCGCGGAAGGGTACACTTACAGGTGAGCCATTCGGTAGGTAAAACTTGTTAAATGTTTTGTCGAGTCAAAGTGTCGATCTTCTTTAATTAATGAAATTAAAAAAAATTATTTATAATTAATTAGTATTTCATTAATAATTATAAATGTAAAATTAAATGATGAAATGAGGAAGTATTAGTTTTCTCTTTTAATTATCTCCTTCAAATAATTAAAAATATTATCAACAAAAATAATTAGGATTTTCTATTAAACAAAGTAAATACAAAACATACCTGTTATACATAAACGTGAATTTCATCCATTGAAAGAAACTTTGGCTTGAACAAAAACTACAAAAAAAAAAAAAAAAAGATACAATGTATGATAATTCCAGGACTAGAATTCCAATACTAAATCCAACGGATCTTCCACCAGCAAGCTCTATAGGGAAAACGTATGTATACAAAACCAGAGTTCCCCGAAGGGACATTGTAGTTGCATCCTCTCCACGTGAAATGAATAATATCGGTGGGGGAGCAATTACAAAAAGAAGAGGGGCAGTGAAACACAACAAAGTGCATGTAGTTCGAGGTCACAAATTAGTTGCAAAATTCTTCAGACAACCAACATTCTGCGCTTTTTGCAAGGATTTTCTTTGGTAAAGTCTCTAAAAAAGAAAAAAATAAATAAATAAAATAAACTATAAAAAATTAAATAGATAAAGATTTGTCTAAGAAACGAATAAAATGATATAATAAAACAATAAATGTTTTATCAAGAACATTTTCATTCCGATAATATAGCAATCGAAGAAGAATCTTGATTTATCATAAAAGATGGCTGCTTTGATGTATGCGCGGTTTATCTAAAAATACTTTCGATTGCATTTTTCGGGCACATTATTCAAATATCTGCGTTAACGATAATTTCCTTGATTATATTTTCCAATTAATGTAAAGTGTACTCTATGTCATAGGGGCTTTGGGAAGCAAGGATACCAGTGCCAAGGTAAATATTAAATCGCGAACTGCGATTTTTCTGTCTGCACCACGTTGCATTTCTATTAATATTCTATCCTGCGTTTTAGCCTGCCAAACAGCGGTGCATAAGAAGTGCCATGATAAATTGTTAACCAAGTGCCCGGAAAGTGGCAGGCAATCCGAGAACACGATAGTAAGTATTTGCTTTATCAATTCTCCAATTTCTGTTTTTGTTCCGAATTTCATCGAGTAAGCGTCAAATTTTTGTCTAAAATATATCACGATTGATAATATCAATTTATCCATTTCCTTTAACGAGAACTGATCACGTTTCTTGGTACAAGTTTTGTACCAAGAATGTAGAACTCGAATAAACTATGTTTGCTTATTTATTCAATGATGTGTAATTCATCCAGATATTTGACTGTGGAAAACAAGATTGTTTCTAACATTATCCTCGTATGTTAAAATTTATGTTTATTTTTGAACTTCAAAATTTTATGTGTATATATTTACTTTATGATGCAAGAGTAGGTTTTACCAAATTATGAATGTTTTTGAAAACATTCGGCTCTTCCAGCAATTTAGGACATGAAATCCACTTCCACAAATGTATCTGTAAATTATCATACATGTATTTTTATATATTTTTGTTTAAATCGCTCGATATTTATTTTTACAAAAAGTATTGTTACTCTATTGTATATATACTCACTATGCTATTTGTCAGAAATAACGCAATACCTAGTCCCACGCAGAATCGGTCTAATTCTGTTAATACTTGTTCAATATTGTGCAGTACTTGAGGGAGCGTTTCAAGGTAGATGTGCCTCACAGATTTCGGCTTCACACATTTATGTCGCCGACGTTTTGTGATCATTGTGGTTCCATGTTATACGGCTTTTTTCGACAAGGTGTCAGATGCGACGGTATGTAAAAAATTCACTCTTGCATATCTTTCATTTTATTCTTGATGCACCTTGAATTTAAAATTTTTTAATATAACGTTCATTTAAATTCGCACTATTGATTATAATTTTTTCTAAAATTTTACTTTTTAATATTTTAATCTTAGTTTAAAATTATTCTTAGTTTGGTTTGAAATAGTATCCGTTCGCCATTCGTTGGCTATTTCTAAGATTCTCTGAACAAGCAACAATAGGCACCGAGAAAAGAAACATTTGGCGCGGAACTCAATGCTTGAATACAAAACAACGCGAAACCGTGACTCCGTTGACACATAAATGCGCGTTTTACACGGTTGACATGCATGCTTGCCACAAGCTTCAATAATTGCAAGTTTTCTGGTATTTCTCATAACGTTCTCCACAAACTTGTCGTACGTCGTATTATATCTTTAACAGCATGCCAGTAATAAAGTGTCTTCTAATCAAGCTATACTTTAGATAGAAAATTCTTTTTCTATTTTCATATTGTATATCATTTGTGAATGTTTCTGAAACAAATAAATTCATGAAATTCATCAATTTTTAATAACTTTTTTAAATAAATTTTAATATTGTGCACCATAGATAAATTCAAAACGAGAGAGAATCTCGTTAAAGCATCGTAACAATAATAAGTGACCACGTCTTTTACAATCGACAGATACAAACCGATCCAAACTCTGAGTCACGTACAAATGTTACAATTCGACAAATATTTGTAGGGGAAGCAATGCTTGAGACGTTGCACGGGTTATTAGAGTCCAGCTAGTATATATAGTTAGATGCTAGGAAGCCTCATATACTAGACTTCTATTATTACACCGGGTCGCTCGCTTAGACTCAGTCGATGTTGGCTCCCTGAACCGTGAGAACGCCTCGTCGAACACCTGAGAACGCCGGCGATCCGTGCCGCGCTCAGTCGTCTTCGAGAGCGTCGAACCGCTCGTGTCTACGGAGCGGACGTGCCTCCGTTCGTGCTCCCTCTTCGAAACTTCAGCTCTTCGACAAGTCCGTACACGTGAATCCATTGGATAATACTTGCCACAATGCCTTACTACGGTGACGGTTTACCCTATTACTATGGGGGACCTTTCTCCAATCA
>NW_006263665.1:287788-292969 GCF_000469605.1 Apis dorsata | reverse complement strand
AATTTTTTTTTTTTTTTGAATACGATACTCTTTTTTTTTTTTTTAAGTATGTTGTAGCCTCGTGAACATTTTGCTTACATTAGATTCTTTTTACAACATTTTTGTTTCTCGTAAATATTCTTGTTTTTTTACTTCTTGCTTCATTTTCTAATTTTTCGAATTTCGAATAAGTTCGTTTTTTTTTTTTTTTTGTACAAATTATATATTTTTTTAAAATATTAGTATATCCTTTAGCAAGGATGCGCTTTTTTTCCCTTTGTTTTCTTGCTCATCCAACGAAAATAGCGTTCCAAGAAACGGTCCCTTTCTTCGCTTTCTTTCCTTGCTTTTCCTTCGCGGATCATTATTCTTGATCACAGACTGACGTTCATCGTCGCGGAGGCTTCTCTGGTGGATAGTTACGTGATTACGACGAAGAAGAAACAAAGAATTAACAGCAACCAAAATAACAAACGTATTTCCCAGTTTCTCTTGAAATTTAACTGAAAGAGAGAGGAAAATAGCCAGGGAATCCGAAGAAATCTTGTTGTGATGATGCATACTATCTTCTGTAATTAGAATGGCTCTGCTAAAATCTTGTTCCGAATTTTGGCAAGCAAATCTTTATGACTTACGCGATTCATCAAATCTAAAACTCGTTAGTAATATGCTAACTGGTAATTAATTGATTGGTCTGCAAGTTGGAATAAATCAAAAGAATTAGAAGAACGGAATAATCGAGAATATAGATCTTTAAAAATAGCCAAGACGTCTGGACGTGTAATTTCTACGTGATAAAACTTCGTTACATTGCCAAAAAATCCTCTCAGCCCAAAATCCACAATTACGTTCTCATTCTCATAAAGCTGAAAACATAATTATCGATTATTAGAAACAATGGATGATGAAGTTATTAGAACGATATTTTACTCGCTTAAAACGCGTAATTAAAAAAATATAAAATTTATACGTTACCTCCAGCCTCCATTTTATAGAATTATTTTTATTAAGTGGAATGCGATGAAAATAATCTTAAAAATATAAACGATGATTTGGAAAATTGATCAAGTATTATAACAAATTTTTCTTCACCACTATATCGGTCACTAAAGCCACGTGACCACTTGTTTGTCATCGATCAGATTCGCATATTCGATTCATGAATCGAAGTCAATCGTTCGTGGCCATGGCCGAGCCAAATTCAGAGACAATGTGTGTAACAAGTGTTCGCGATGCGCTTCCCTTCTCAATGCAATACGTTGAAACAACGTGCGCCTGGCATTGAGAGGATGCAATCGGAAGTTTATCAGGTCGAGCTCGACGTAGTAGTAGTTACATAAAAATTGTCTACTCCTCTTGAACCCCTTTACGTAATTCACACCGATTCCTCCTTTCCTACGATCAAAATTATTCTTATCAACTTTTGTACTTATTTTTATATACACACATAATTTCACATAAAAATACACATAAAAATATATATATATATATATTACGTTCATAGAGTTTTCTTGCACATTTTAAAGATAACGAAGTAAGAGTAATGCGCCATCAAAGAAGCTTCCGCACGCATGCTTGTAATCCGAATTTTCATAAAATTATTCGTGTAGACCGCTTCATTCGCCGCTCTCTCGATACTCGCCGCATCTGTCGACGATCACGGAGTCCCCGTTGTCCACTCTGCGTCGCTACTCACCCGTGGCGATCCCCACGCGATCTAGACGGGTGATCGACACCGCGGATATAGACGTGTCGACGCCGAGAATCCTGTCGCAGGATGGTGGCAATCACCAAAGAAATCGTCTACGACGCGACAGGCCCACGATCAAGATCAGGTGTCAAGCGTTGAAGGATAATCCCGCTTTGCGGCAGCACAACGAGAAGCACGAGAAATCTGTGGGTGAATTGTTGGTGGAGAAGTTTTTGATCAAGGACAAGAAGTTGGAGGACGAGGAGAAGCAGCAACGTCTGTTCCATCAGATCAGTCTGGACAGGGGGGAGGAGAAGGAGAAGGAGAGGAAGAAAGAGGAGGAGGAGGAGGAGGAGGAGGAGAAAGAGGAGGAGGACGATCGTGACCTGCAACAGGTGAAAAATAAAATTACGAGAAGGTTTACAAGGAGACGTTCTTCGGCGGATATTCAATTGGATGCTGAACAGATCGAGAGGAAGGTTGCTTACGCTCAGGTCCAGGCGAAGGTATTGGACACGTTGGTGGCTGAAGAGCAAGCGGAGATTGAGAACGAGGTCCGTAGAGGGACGTTGATCAATAAGGGGAAGCGGAAACCTGTTCCCAGCTTCTTCAGGAACGTGGATGGTGATTCCGTGTCGCAGAGCGAGGAGGAGGCCGCGGCGCAAAAGATGAGAAAGACGTTGAAGAAGATGAAGAAGAGGAAGAAAACCATCGAGAAACCTTCGCCACCTGAAACGAACGAGAGTTCAAGGGTGTGCAATAGCGACGTATCCGATTCCAGAATAAGTGAAAATGAGGGGAAAATTGATGAGAATTCGAGATGTTCCCAGAATATATTGGAGGCCGGTAACAGCATTGAGGATTTCTCTACAGCCGTCTGGGCGAACGGAAGCGTGGAACAGTTCAGGGAAAGCGTGAGGATACCGATCCCTAAAAAGATAGAAAAGTTAGACAGGCACGATGTCCAAGAAGAGGAAGAGGAAGAAGAAGAAGAAGAAGAATATGAAGTTGTGTTACCTGTGAAGAAGCCTTACGTGAAGGATACCTCGAGGAACAGCGTGTACTTCACGGTGAAGACACCTCCGGATGCGACGAAGAACGACCCCCTGAAGAAATTAGAAAGCGTTAGCAACAATGGCACAAAGGCGGGGAAAGAAGATAAAATTAATAATCGGATCTTGGATGTCAAAACTGATACGAACCTGAAATCACCTGTTGAGGATAAAATGATTGGGGAGCAAAAGAAAACGGTTGGAATTCCCGAGGGAACGAAATTCGAAGGATCGACGGAGGAAAAGATTGAGGGAAGGAAGAAGATTATCGATAAGTCGACGATAAGTCCGTCATCAAGGATCGAAGCGAAGAACGTGACGCCAAGTGTTGACCCGTTGGCGAGCGAGAGCAGCGCCAGTGAAGCGCTTCCATCGGTCGCGGACAGGCTGCCAAAAGCGTCTAAAATTAATACGGATGAAAATAATGCCGTAGAAGCGCCAAAGCGTGTGTTACGAGAAGCGCAGTACCTGGCAAAGCCGACGAAAGCCGAGCGTGACGAGGACGTGGTGGTATCTAAGTTGTCGGAAAAGAAGGTGGACAAAGCCGTGACCTTGAACGCCACCCGCGCACCGGGTACCACTGCTATTGGGACGGCGGCGAAGACAGGTCAACCTGCGGTTGACTATTCAGAGAGCCTGAAAAAAGATAATACATCGTCAAACGATCGTTCTTCCGTCGATGACGCAACCGGGCAACTCGTGACTAAAAAGATTATTCTAGAGGGTCCCAAAGGTGATACGCAAGAGAGGGAGGTGAAGATCGGGAAGGATGAGGTGAAAGGAAGCTGTGACAGGAAAATGGTTAAACTGGAAAACGAGGAAATTCCGAGAAATTCGCTCTTCAAAGTGGCGACGAAAAAGACTGAGATCAACGAAGAGGGGATTAATAAAGCGGCGTTGAAGGGCGTTAACTTGCAGTGCACGCCAAAGATTGAGGAAGGGAATAAAGAATCGAAGATTCCATGGAGGGATAAAGTTTCCAAGGTCAATAGCTATGGGGATAGTAAGGTTGCATCGGATAAAAGTATAAGGGTCGAGGCTGTTTCGATCAAACAGTCGACGATGGATCAAAAGTCCTTGAAACAATCCATTGATGAGAATTTGACGAGCAAAATACCTTTCGAGAGACCGATTCTTAACGGGGAAGTCCAAGGAAGCTTGTCCAAAAGTACGTCTTCGGAATCTATAGATTTCTGGAGCGAGATCAAGGGACCGGACAGCCCTAAAGCGGGAAAGTTGTCCAACAAGGGATTCAGTTTCATCGGTTCCAAGAGCTCGGAGCCAGGTCGAGGGGTCGAGGACCTCGGAGGCGGGCAACTGGACAAGAAAAAAGAGACCGATCCTAAAATAAGCGTCGCCACTCCGCCGACCGAGCTCAGTAATATCCACGTAATCGAGGAGGAACGGAAGACCGTGGAGAATTCGTTGAAATCCAAGACCGAACGCGCAACATCCACCATTGAAACGCCCTCAACCACCACGGAGAGACCTGAATTGGATAAAGATGATTCGATTCCTAAGAAAGGGTTAAAGAAAAAGAAGAATCTGTCCATAAATATCAACCAAATCCAGATAGAAGCTTACTCTACGGTAAAGAAAGCTCCTTCGAAGAGGGAAGATTCCTCGACCATTTCTTCCAAATCGGTTACCAGCACTCCGGATACCTCCGTTCCAGCTTCCGAAGTTTCTACCCCAATCGCAGAGATTTCTGTCCCTATAATAAATATCGAAAACGTGTCCACACCGGTCACCCTCGATCCTCAAATTTTGGACGAGGAAAATGAGCCCAAAACACCTACTAACGAATGGGCGGACATTGAACAATCGAAGATCTCCAAGTGGAATAATCAGAACGATCTGTCCAATCTTAACTGTGTTGAGAAAGAAGTCGGTCAGGAACCTTCCAAGGATATCAGCGTGAATAGCAGCCCGGAAGGAAGTCCGGAATCCTCTAAGAAGAAAAAGGTGGTCAGAAAAAAGAAGTCTTCTACGATCAAGAAAAGTTCTACTAAAAAAGAATGTAACAAAGACAGCAAAAAGAATACTGCTAGCAAGAAGAATTCCTCCAAGAGTCAAGAGACGTTGAAGCCTGTTGAAGCAAAGGCTTCCTGTAAAAATAGCCCTAAAAACATGCCTTCTCAACGCCCCCTAGATCTCATCAGGATGTTTTATACAACTCCATCAGCATTATTAACCGCAACACCCAGAGATTTGTCTAAAGTTCGTCGAGCCAAGATTAAGAGAAGAAAGCATCATTCCAGGACACCATCTGTAAGCAGTGATAGTACCGGAAGTACCACTAGTACAGCGACCACAGAAAGCAGTGGATCCACGTGTACGGAGCTTGATGATGATCCAGAGCACAAGAGAATGAATTCTACAAGGAGTAACGATTCTGGCTTCGATGGCTCACCAAGGATATCCAGTACTTATCCTTATTTTTGGATCGTTTGTTCTGTT
>NW_006263665.1:281398-286741 GCF_000469605.1 Apis dorsata | reverse complement strand
TTTTTTTTTCGAATTTCATCTTGAACGTTGGCCCATAGAGTCAGACTTGGCTGGCCCAGGAAGTATATTCATCTGTACACTTCGCTGTAACTCCACGTGGCTGTTATAAATCCATTTTCGCTCCAACTGGTAAATAATATGATGGATGATACCGTAATTTCATCAAAATTAAATCATCGTTAAATCAGATTCTGTTACTTATACCTGTTATAATCGTTCTACCTGTCCTCCAATCGATCACTCGTGTCACGTTCCTCAAAATTTTGCACACGTCATAGGACGGTCAGCTCTATTTTCGAGAAATGCCAATCGGCCAACATCTAATATATTCACGTGCCAGGATCTTACCAACAATTAATGCGCTTATTAATTGAAATTTGAGCGGAGAATCAGACATTTCTTGGCTTCGGTGTAAACTTTAGAAGGAAATTCAATGTACTCGTATTCTCTTTTTACAAACAAAAAAAATCTTATAATCTTTTTGCTCATTAATGAGTTGTTATTCAATTGTAGTTCTTTATTAATTATTAGCAAATAGGTTTGCAATATTATAAAAGAGAATTTTGCACGACCTGAAACATTGAAGATGCAATTGCAAGATCAATTTATTATATTATTTATATTTATTGTGAAAATAAAAATTATTAATGATAATAATTTTTTAAAAAATTTTTGTTAATTGTTCGTAAAAAACGACAGATCGATTGATATGGTATTTTTACTTTTGATCTCACAGCACCTTCACAGTCGTCGGACAACCAGAGGAATTCAGACTCTTCAGATCATTTCCCCAGTGGAAGGATCACCCCACCGGCCACAAACCTGCCTAGGTTCAAAAAATACAACGTGACAGACTTTAACTTTTTAAAAGTGAGTCCGCTGCGCAAGATTGTCGATCATTGCGAACGATATTTAGCCGCGATGACTATGTTCACCGTGACACGTGCAACTTTCGAATGTATGCCAAGATCTCGGTTGGAAATTTCGCTGATGAAATACTCAAATTATTATCCGCTATATAAGATGATGAAAAGCATGCATCGAATAATCTTTCCTCTATCGGCAAACATCTTTATATAAATTTATTTGAAATAACAAGAAATGTTTATATTTCGTATAATACTTCCGTAATTATGTGGAAAATATATTTCATGGAAAACAAAAAATGTATTTATCCTTGGATTATTGAAATATCGAAATAGTTTAAGCAAATAATAATTTTAAGAGTTTAAATTTCGTTTTTAATGAATTTAATGATGTAATTTTGGATACGAGATTCTTCTCTATTTTTTATATAATTCTCGAAAATTTACGAACTGTTTTGGCTCGTTAGAATGAAAATTAATCCGAGTAAACATATATGCCTGTATCGCGTATGAATTAAACACATGTCACGAGACATTCTCGCGAAATAATCTAGGTGAGAAGGTATGAACGTTCGATTTTCAAGTTTTTTTTTCAAGATCGATCCAATGCGATCACACTGCCAAAAAACGTAGTATGGTAGCAATCTGGTAAAAAAACAGCTCGTTGTTCTACGTTGTTGAAATTCATACGTAAAATAGATCTTACTTCTTGGAACATCTAAATCAAAAGATAAGAGAATTTTGAAATCTAAATCATCATTTGTTAATAAACAAATTTATTAAGAAAAATATTTGAAACAAATTTGATTTTACGGTGAACCACACGCAAATAGACTCACTCGAATTAGCAGCACGTAACGCATTATTTTTAACGTGTCAGGAGTTCTCTCACGTGCGTACTCTCGCTTTAGACGCGTGAACTTTCCACCGTGTGCCATTTTTACTCTATCAGACCTGAATTTCCATCTGGTAACAGAACCTTGTCTCACTTTTGTAGATCACCGTTGCTCTAAAATAATTACTCCTGATAGATTTTTAGTTCTTCTCATATCTATTTCAATAATCTTTTTAATCCTAACCTATTTCTTTAATCATAATTAAAAGGTTATGTTTGGTTATCTTTAACAGTATGAACGAATATACAATGAATAATGAATAAAAATTAATAATGTGAACTGAATTTTCAGAAAAAATAAGAAACATTAACATTCGTTACTTTTCTCCAGGTCCTAGGGAAAGGTAGTTTTGGAAAGGTGTTGTTAGCCGAACTGCGAGGTACCGAGTGTGTTTACGCGGTGAAATGTTTGAAGAAAGATGTGGTCCTCGAAGACGACGACGTGGAATGTACCTTGATCGAAAGAAAAGTCCTGACACTTGCCACGAGGCATCCATACCTCTGTCACCTGTTCTGTACCTTCCAGACAGATTCTCACTTGTTCTTCGTGATGGAGTACCTGAATGGCGGCGACTTGATGTTCCATATTCAAAAATCGGGTCGTTTCCCCGAACCAAGGGCCCGATTTTACGCAGCAGAAATCTGGTCTGGTTTGAACTTCTTGCACAAGAAAGGAATAGTGTACAGAGACTTGAAATTGGACAACGTATTACTAGATTACGAAGGGCA
Source organism: Apis dorsata (assembly GCF_000469605.1). Classification (NCBI taxonomy): domain Eukaryota; kingdom Metazoa; phylum Arthropoda; class Insecta; order Hymenoptera; family Apidae; genus Apis; species Apis dorsata. The sequence continues at coordinate 284,251 of NW_006263665.1, read as the reverse complement.
TATCAGAATAGCCGATTTTGGCATGTGCAAGCTACAAATTTTCCTCGACAGAACCGCCGATACTTTCTGCGGCACGCCTGATTACATGGCTCCCGAGGTAACGAATACAAAATGTAACTAAAAATATCACTTCTTTGTGCGATAGAAACATCATTCTCTTCTGAATTGAATAATTAAATCTGAATTAACATCAACGTGCGTGCAGCGTATCCGTAAACCGATGTTTAATTTCCAAAATTAAAATACTAAATTTGATCTCGCAATAAGATTGATTCCTTTCGGTTAACCGACCAACTGTTTCCGCATTGCAGATCATAAAGGGACTGAAATACAATCAAGCAGTCGATTGGTGGTCGTACGGCGTGCTTCTGTACGAGATGCTCACGGGACAGTCGCCATTCTCCGGTTGCGACGAGGACGAGCTATTTTGGAGTATATGTAATGAAAGACCGTTCATACCCCGTTACCTGAGCCAAGATTCAACTGATATATTAATCGCCCTTCTGGAAAAGGATTCTGGGAAAAGGCTTCCTGGCCACGAAATCGCTTTGCACTCCTTCTTCCAAGTAATTAATTATCGTTATTATTATTGCATGGAATAAAAATTTATTCCACAATTGAATGAATCTAAAATCGAGACAATTCCTTGTAATTAATATTTTTATCATAATTTTAATCCAATTTGATATCTCTTTTAGACATTACCGTGGGATAGATTAGAAAGGAGGCAATTGGAACCACCTTTCAAACCAGCTTTGGACCATACTTTAGATACCAAGTATTTCGACACAGCGTTCACAGCTGAGAGACCGCGACTGTCTCCTGTACCTGAGCAAATCCTTGCTTCCATGGATCAAGGCGTCTTCCGAGGATTTTCTTATACAAATCCAAATGCAACAGACTGAAAGAAAGAAGAAAAAAACTATCAAAGACATGCACGATATTCAAGCTTCGTACGTTGACAATATTCAACGTGATATTTTTATCTTGATGTTGATAATGTTGAAAATCGTCTGAAAATTGATTCGAACGGATTAATAGATGGTTATTTTGCATCTATTTTTATAAAGCGAAAGAAACAATAATTACTTTGGAATCTACCAAGACGGACAAATAACCGAGAAGTCAATGAAGTCATTGATGGATAATGACATACTTCAGAAGAGAAGTAACAAGCGATTTTACCAAAAAGTCAATGTTCCTAAAACGCTTCTGGTGATAGATAATAGATTTTTATAACGTAGTGAATATATTATTGATTAGAATACTTAGATTGACCATCCGTGGAAATTAAATGAGATTACGATGTTTATTTTTACGAAATCAGATTTAAAGAACCACAAAGATTCAACTCTGGTTCTTGTTTCCCCTCGTTTCTTTCTTTTTTATTCTTTCTTTTTCTAGAAAAAAAAAAAAAACATCGTAATGAAATAAAAGTTTTACTAATATTAATCACAATAATGTTTCAAATAAGAAAGATAGACAACATATATTTTAAATCATAAATTATAATGTAACGAGTAGAAGAATGTTTTAGAAGGAAAGTATCACAATCAGAATACCGGAAGACGCTCACAGACATCTAATTGCACCGCGTTCCCGCGTTTATTCTAAACCTCTAGCGTTACACCGCGGTCAGGTTATTAATACTCCGAGTGGCTCATTACTTTGGCTACGATAAATACTGTCTCGAGTGTCTTCCACCCACAGACGGCTGTTCTCGCTCTTCCTACCTTTCTCTTTCTCTTTTCTTCTTTTTTTTTTTTTTTTTCTCCTAAAAAAGACCATATTTTCCTTTCGTCTATACCTCATTTTCTTTTTCCTTCATTTTCTTTCATGAATCCTACACCTTTCATCTTCTTTTCCCTCTCTTCTATTTTTCGTTGACTCATTTTTTTTCTCTCTCTCTATTTCTATCTTATCCACCATCCACATCTCTCTTTCGTTTCTCCATACGTTTTCTCGTGCTCCTTCTTGCTCCTTCAGATCGTACACTTGGCTCCGCGCTGACTATACGCTAACTTTAGCACGTCGTGGAATTGGCAAAGCAGCACGGTTCGGCAACCAAGTCGAAACACGTTGAAGAATACTCCAGGATATTTTACAAGGACTCTCTGAAATACATTTTTTCGTTTTCATTCATCCTGAGATAATTCAATTCAACAAGGATAAGTTAACGAAATATCATTAGATTATACTATACTGTTCAATTTATATTTTGGTAATAATAATAAAAAAAAAAAAACAATAGAGATTTCTCTTAAAATTGCATAGAAGTTAATATTTGAAAAGAAATGGTGAAAAAACAATAGTTAATAGAGCCATTAATCGACTAATTGTTTCAATTGAATCATTACGACACGGATGGCGGATTAAGAGGTCATAGCTAAATTAATCACACTCGACACATCGTAGTCATTGCTATCTTCAATTGAAATCTAAAATAAACTTGTTTCTTATTTTAAAATTTTAAAAGCAAAAAAAAGAAGATTTTTATAAGATCTCGAAAATATTTCGATTATCATAATCAAATTATTAATATATGATCGTTATTTTGCGGCGAATGAATTGAAAGATAGTTAAAGAAGTATTCAATTTGCTTTGAGGCAAAAGATCATAGAGCGAAGAATGATGAAAGGTGCACGCACGAGTTCCGCGAAACGAAGATCGAATCGAGTAAGGGTGGAAGGAGGAAGGGGACGAATCGAGAGGCTAAGCGGCTTGAGAAATTGAAACGAGAAAAGATTTAGAGAGGAAAGAGACGTCGTAGGAAGAACTCGCAAAAACCGACCGGCAAAGAGGATCGGTCAATGGTCCCTGAATCCGTACCTTTTTACTCCGCGCTTTTTAACC
>NW_006263665.1:265250-281153 GCF_000469605.1 Apis dorsata | reverse complement strand
AACACATTTTTTTTTTTTTTTTTTACTATACTCCAATTGAAGAATTTTCAAGAGTTCATAGCTGTCCGTAGTTTCGTTTATTTTAACGAATATTGTTAACCGATCAACTTAGAGAAGATTTCTAATATCTTGATAAATGTCTCACGGTTTAAAAAATACTCGAAATTTTTTTGTATAAAGCTAATATTAAAGAAAACTGTCCTTTATTTTATTTCTTAAATCCTAAAAATTCCAATTCAATATTCCAATAAATATAAATGTGAATTGCCCAAAATGTAATCGAGAAGACTCTGGTCTTCCTCGATCATCGAAATCGTGCTGCGTAAAATAATTCTATCTATTCAATTACTTGATCCGATGTCGCGGATATCGGCGACTAAAAATAAAAGGGGATCCCGCCCGTGAAATCCTGGGAAGGGGTAAACGGCAGAAGGCAGAAGGGAGATAAAGCCAGGAAACTAAGAGGATACAACAAGTTTATGACGTTCGAGGGAGCACAGACGCTCGAAATCGAAGCTTTTAACGAGAAGTGCAGACTTATTTGACGGTGCAGCGACTGCGGGGCGCCCGCAGGGCCGCGCACACTCTTTCCCTCTCTCTTTCCCTCTCCCTCCTATAAATAGATCCGACACTACCGCGATTGCGGCCCTACATCGTGCGGCTATTTTCGACAAACATCGCCACTCGTTACAGTTCTCTGTACGCTCGCTTCACGACGAGTTTCCATCCTCGGCGGCTCCTCGAACCCGCGAACAAAGACACACAGATGGGCTGTTTACGCCGCGAGCAATAAGAATCGTCCGATCCGTAACGGTTTCCTCGGCGACCTGCTGCTGCTCCACCGCCTCATCTCGAAGACGAAGATTATCATCATTCCTAAAATGAATATTTACAATTACAATTTAGTGGGTGTGTGATATCTACAGTTGATCACGGTGAGAATAAGCGTGATGATCTTAGTGTGATGATATCCGAAAAGATCGAAGGATCTGGAGATATTCCAGCGATCGATTTTTGACGCTTAGAGATCGAAAATTTCTAAATCCAAACGGATAAACTAAATGATTCGTGGATGCCAAATTAGAATAAGAAATATTCAACCAAGGGAATGGTTGAAAAAGACATTGATCAGAATTTTTTTCATCGCTTGTTCAGCAATGGTAACGATTACTCGATACGGAAACAGCAACAGTGCTAGGTAGGAATATTCTACGGATAAGATAGTCGAGGATGTTCAGCTCGTTGAGACTGACCAGTATGCGCTCGCACAAAAATCGTGCCAGGCCAGGAAGCGTGGCCACGTCCGCCAGTTCAGATTCAGCTCGACCAGACGAAATCTCACCCCAGTCTTATTATCCATACAGTTTTTTGCTATTAGATGATCAAGATACTCCTGTATCCACTCCTTCCAGTGTATCCTCCAAAGTTGCCCAAGTAAGGGTGGAACGTGAAGGGGGAAGTCTCGGAGTTACCCTCAGAGGTGGAGTTTCCAGAGCTTTAGTGGTTACTGGAGTGAAGTCCGATGGGCCAGCGGCTAAAGAAGGAAGAGTCAGGCCTGGAGATAGATTGTTAGCTGTAGATGACACTGAATTGAGGGGTCTGACCTTAGCAGAAGCTCAAAGAGCGCTTAGGAGGAGCTCTGATGCCCCTGTAGCTTCTTTGACTATTGAATACGATGTTGCTAATATGGAAGAAGCGAGGGCAGCTACTTCCGGTCCCTTGTTGGTGCAATTAGAACGTGGACTCTCGGGTAATTTAATTTATTCAACTTTTTTCTCTCAATCTAAATAAATAATATATATATATATATATGTTAATTTAATAAATTTATTTGATTGATAATATATGGACAAATTAATCATTTGCTCTTAAGTAATTGCATAAAGCAGATGAAATTTTATTATTTTTACTATAATTGTATATGTAGGAGAATTAGGCCTGACGGTGAGAGAAACGCCAAACGGAGTGTACATTGAAAGTTTAAGACCAGCAAGTACTGCAGATCGATGTGGAGCTTTGCAACCTGGCGATAAACTGTTGGCAGTGGACGAAACTCCTGTCCAGGATGCTGTGACGGCTGCCAAATTACTCAGAAATAATTATGATTCCCGCATAGCTAGATTGCAGATCTTACCTAGACCTCCCAGTGCTTCGCAGAGAACCGTAAAAAGAAGAGCGCAACCGCAGGCGCAGCAGACTTCTAATCAGACTTTGCAGACTACAGAAAGCCTAACTATAGTCCTCAGACCTGATCATAAGGGATTTGGTTTAGCTTTAAAGCTCACCGACGACCGTTTAAATTATATTGTTAGTCTATTAGAAGCTGGAGGTCCGGCAGAACGCAGTGGAGTACTCCTTCCTGGAGACAAAGTGCTTGCTATTAATCGTAAAATGCTTCGAGATCTTCAACCAGCTGAGGTTACTGGTATCTTGGAAACTTCTCAAGTAGTACGTGTATCAATATAAATTATATATAAATTATATAATCCTTTATTCCATTATTTTTATCTTTTTAAAATTCTTAGTAATTTTATACCCAAATCTTAAGCCAAATTATCAAAACTATTTATAAAAATCTATTTTTAGATTAATATTTTAATTCTTAAGCTCAGTTTCAATCTCAGAATCATTTGTAAGTTAAAAATTTCTTTTTATCTAAAAGATGGAATTGGTGATAGAATACAAAGTTGGTGGACCAGTTGTACCTAGTTCAGGAGTATTCACAGTGCGAGTGGCAAGACCTGTAGGCGGGCAGCCTGATGTAGGTCTCACAGTGAATGAAGATTTGATCATTAGTGAGGTTCGCAAGGGATCTTTAGCTTACAGAACTGGCAGCTTAGCACCAGGAGATAGATTACTAGCAATAGACGGGCAAAAACTAGATCCTGGTGATCTCCGACAAGCTGCACAATTGTTACATCGACCAGGAAGCTCCGTTATCTCTCTGACTGTGAGAAAACCGAATCCTATTTCAGAAACAAGGTAATTTAATGATCTAGAAATATGAATTAATTTTCTATCAATTCTTTTTTTAATTTATTTTTTATTAATTTTTATATCTTTTTCTAAAAATCTAAAAGATGAAATGATAGGAGGAATTAATGAAAACATACTGAATTTTATAGAGAGTACTGCAAGGACTCGATCATAGGTAGCGACTCAGTGCAACAATATTCTCCAGGAATTCTTCGACCGGCTAGAGAGAGTCTACCAAGCGTAGATAGTGCAGTGGATTCTTGGGGAGAACTGGGAGAGAATAATGGAACAGGCCCAGAGATTCTAAGGCTTTGGGACACGGCTTCTGTGGATAGTGGACAATTGGAACTATCTATGCCTCCTTATCCTGGGTAAAATATAATAGATAAATAATAAATAAATAAAATATTATAGATAGAAACAGTTAAACAGATAAAATTTATAAAATTTTCTTTAGAATATTTTAGAATATAATTTTTGATTTAAACTTCTAAAAATAATCATATATATTTTTTTTTTTTTAATTTTTAGACCACAAGAATGCAATAATCCAGATAGACCACAACAAATAGTCCATGTCTCTTTGCATAAAGATCCAGTATATGAGGATTTTGGCTTTTCAGTATCTGATGGTCTATATGAACGTGGAGTTTATATAAATCGTCTTCGACCTGGAGGACCGTGTGACGGTGTTTTAAAACCTTATGACAGAATTCTTCGAGTAAACGAGGCTAGCACGGAAGATTGTGACTGTTGTTTGGCTGTTCCATTGATTGCTGCGGCTGGTCCACGTTTAGATCTCACCATAGCACGATCAGTATCTCCTCCTAATATTATAAAAACTCTGTAAAGGAGAGCAAATCAAAGTGTAATGTGGAAAATGGTGGTGAATATATCTGGTATATTTTTGTACACACCTGTATTTTATTTATAAAAATAAATGTATAGATTGCTTTTAGCTAGAACATGTTCTCCTGCATACAACTCACGCATACCATCAAAACATATCATACCAAAACATACGCCTCTAGAACATCATGTATTTAATCCTCTATGAATTATTTCGAAAATTTGTAGAGGAAAGTATAATTGCTGGAACTAATATAATAAGGCACTCGATTCTTGATTCTAATAATTGTGATTAATGGATTTTAATTAAATTAATTTCCAAAAAACTATTTCATGCTTTTATGATATCTAGAACCTCACTGTATTCGTTCCATCAACTATATTCTTATAATTCATAAATTAATATAAATATTATATAAAAAAAAAAATTATTTTAAATAATCCATGTATATAGAAATTTTCCCAAAATATTATTAAGAGGAATTTTCATAAAGGATTAAAATATTGTAACAATTTAACAAATTGATGAAATTGAGTCGTATTACCTATATATCATATCACCTGAGCTAATAGCTGGAGGAAAGTATTTAATTTGAAACCTAATCAATATTATATGAACGCCGTTCGATATCGATCGAGTACGATTGAAACCGGATATCTATCTATTCATTATTGTTTTCACGACGCGGGAATGTCATCAATCTTAAAGGCTAATTGACCCAGCAATTAGCTATAAACATCAATTTTGCAAATTATATATAACCCACCTTGCCAGCAAGTTTATTTTCCCGTCAAAAGCAAGATAACGTAAACATAGAAATGTTTTTAAAATAATCTCGAAAACGAATAAAAAGAAAAACAACCAAATTTGAGTACTAGGCAAATTATACCTTTGTGCAGAATAATACTAATAAAAAATATACACATATATGTATAAATACTTTTGCCATCATATGAGTTTTGATCTGTGAATATTGTTTTAACTAGTATTATAGGATCTAACTATAAGCTTTCCCATTATAAATTCTTCATATAAATAGTCAAATCCTTATGGCTAAAATATCATTCACTGGCAGAAAAAACTCATATGAACTTGTCAAACATAAAATGAATCTAACAATTCAGACTAGACTGCAAGCATCTGTTGTTTTTTTCCAGTCCATCCATTTACCATGAAGGAATTATTACTGTTACCATTACGGTTTTTATCATGATATTTGGGAAGCGCTGTCTGACTTTCTTTTTCTATTCTTTGATCGTATTTGGCTTTATTATAGCACAACACACCAAGAATAGCTAATGTCATTCCAAATATATTCAACCACGTCACTGGATTTCCAAGAACAAACAAAGTAACTGCGATTACAAAGATTCGTTTGCTTGCACTCGCAACTGCATAAGTTAAAGGGGTAACAATAGATAATACAGAAAAAGCAATAATATTTTGGAACCAGTTCAGCACACCATCCAAGAATAACAGGCCTATTATGTAATAACTTATGTCTGCTGATTCGCTAGTAACTGGATCATATATCAATCTCCTCAAATCATATAATAACCATATAGGGGAGAATAATATCAATGCCAAGCGGCCTAAAATAAGCAAAAGTCTTAAATGATGTATTCCTGTGTCATGTAGCACCTGAAAAATTAATATATTATTTATATCATATATAAATCTATCAATATAAGATAAAATTATATCAAAATAAATACCTTTTTAGAATAAATATTTTGCAAAGAGAATGCCATAGTAGATGCTAAGGCACTCAATAAACCAATCATATTGAAACTGAGTTCTGTGAGTGTAGCAACAGCTACACCTATTACAATTGGGACTAAGCTAAGATATACTTTCCAAGTCTGCTTTTCCTTCAATATGATTCTTGAGAGAAATACCGTGAAGAAGGGCATTGTAGCCTTCACTGGGACAGAGCCAAACTTCAGTTAATACATGTGATTTATAAAACCAAAAATAAATAATATATTTATAAACTGTTTCTAAAATACATGCATTTGAAAATTTGTTATGCAATAATTAAAGGAAATCTATATAATTATTTCTATAAAATAAATTTAGATAAAATATATTTTTTTAAATGTTTATTTTTCTCATTAATAGATTATTTATCAATAAAACTCATATTAAATATAAAACTCAAAAATATGATTATCAAATATAAAAAATATTGAATTTCTTATCAGTGAATAAATAAATAAATAAAATCAGCTGATTATCGTTATTATTATAATGTAAGCATTGACATAAAAGTATGCATTAAAATTATAGCATTAATTCTTACATTCTTAGAAAGGAAGAATACTTGTATTATTTTTAAACATATAGCATGCATACACGTGACTGTCAAAATAATATCTCATACCAGTATGAGCGTATGAAACGGGCACTTTCCAAATGCTGACGTGGCTGAACACATTTGCCAAAAATTTTCCTAGAGCGAGTGGTACGATCAACCGGAGATAATATCCCCAGGGAATATCGTTTGAATATTTCCTTACACCCCATAGATTAAAGAATGGGCCTGAATAAATCGTGATCGAGGTTAACTGAACCATAGTCACTGTCATCGGATAGGGAAACTCCGATAACAGCATTTTGCCCACTACATTACTGCTGCTTGAAATCCCATACCAGAGGAGGCACAGGAACAATATGGTAATCACTTCGCGGCTGTTCCGGCGATCGTCCATGATTAGGCGAACAACCTGTATTCTGTTTCTGTATTCTCACTCCATACGTTTATGCAACCAGTTCTCACAATACTCCCAACTAATCGGTATTCGTGGCCGCTGCCACGAGTGGAATTTGAGCACAGCTGGCATTTCTCTCTCCCTCCTAATAAATTTTCCCTCTCTCCTTGCGCAACACTAATAGAACACGTGGCGCACGCTTTAAAGTGAGATTAACAACGATCTATCGAATCGCATAACCTGATATATGGAATATTTACTAATTTGATTTCTGTCAAAAAATATTCGAATTGAAACTTTTTCGCTTCACATTAATTAAATTTTCATAAATAGAAAGTCAATTAAACAAAAATTGATTCATTTCAAAGAATGTTTTATAATATATAATTTAATAATATTGTTTCTGATTGAATTTAATATTAATACATATATATATTTAAGAAGAGAATACAATCATTTCTTAATAGAAATTTTTCAAAAGCATGTATATTCATATATATTTATTTTAATTATCTAATGAAATGCATAGTAATTTCAATATAAAAAAAAATTTGTTATCAGTAATACCAACAATTATCATACTAATTTCTATATTTTATTCAATAAGTTATCAAATATGAACAATGTTTTATGAATAAAATCAAAAAAAAAAATATTTTAATTCTAAATATGAAATAATATAATTTTAATAATATAGTTTTAATAATAATATTATAATTAGTATTTTTTCCACTATAAATTATTATTCTAATAAAAATTAATATATTATTGAAAATTATAAAAATAAAAATAAAAGATACAAAATAATAATTATTTTGAAGTTTTAATTTTACAATTTTGAAGTTTTTATTAAATAATTATATTATATACATATACACAAAAAAAAGAATAAAATAATTATTATATTAAATATTGAATATTGAAGTTATATTAAAGTAAATATTGCATTAATTATAATTAATTTATTATATTTATATATAATTTACTTTTTTTTTATGTAATTTGCAATAATAATATATATTATTACAAGCAATCACTTTATAAAATTATGAAAAACTACGGATTTCAAATCAATAACTAGTAACTTAATTGCAAGAAATATATCAAGGAAAATCTATTGTCGAATACTCATCACGACTTATACCTAATTAAATGGTAAGACTGGTTCAATATAAAATATTTATTCGAATTATGTTATACAAATATATTATAAATATTTATATTTTTTATTATTAATTTATTATAAGAAATTTATAATTTTTCAATTATTAATAAAAGATTATTAATAAAAGAATGAACCGTATATTATTGATTATGAAAATTACTAGAAACATGTTTCATTATTTTCATTAATAGAAATTCATAATTTATTTATATTTAATAAAAGAATAAAAATATTATCAATATTTATTATAAAAATTATTAGAAATTTATATTTTATTGCAGTTAATTCAATATTATAATTAATAAATTTTATTTTTAACAATTTAATAAAATTTAAAATTTATCATGAAATATAAATTAAAAAGAAACTATCTTTGACTAAATATTTAATATATATTTATTATTAAATAGTTTTAAAAACACAAAATAGATGGCAATGGATTTCGATATAGGATGTCCCGTTTTATATAAAGCGGTTGATTCTAATAATATATCGCCGCATTTCAATTTAAATTTTTGAATAAAAGTTAATTGTGCGGTAAAAAATAATTTTTATCATATAAATAATGGTGTATTGTAAAAAATAAGTATTCAATTATTATCTATATAGGTTAAGTGCAACATATTTCAAAACGATTATATATTTTAAAATTTTTTTTTATTTATTATATGCGGAATTTCATAAGTCTTTGAAATTCTGCCTGTGAGTTGAATATAAATGGATTCTCAACATCCACCACCTTTAAAAAAATATCGTAGAGCAACAGATATTAATATTCCCATTTTAGAATGCAAACGGGAATTTAATTTACCTCACAAATTTCCAAGCATGATTAATTCATCCAAATGTAATTTTATACCAAAAGATTGCAAACAAATTATTATTACTAATACAGAAGTACATAATAGTTTGAATGGATTAAATACCAAAAAAACATTAGCTACAAGTGGTATAAAAAAATTGAGAGTAAAAACAAGAGATGGAAAAGATTTAGGAGAAGTTAAAGTACAATTTTTGCCTCAAAAAAACATATTAAATACTCAAAAAATTATTTATAATCAACAGATTAAAAATTATAAAAAAAATAATGCTGTTAATTTTTCTGTAACTTCAAAAGATAATATTAATGGATTATTGAAGTCATTGGGATCTTTATCATATGATAAAGACTTACAGAAATTTCCTACAGAAGCACAACATTGTGCTGTAGAACCACAATTCATTGTAAAAACTATAACTCCTAGAGAATTATCAATAGCTATTAATAAGAAATCGGCTGAAATTCAAAATAAAAATAAGAGTATATCTAAGAAACAATATATTTTAGCCAAAGTAAATGAAATAAATGAAAATGATAAACTATTATTATTAAATAAGAATGAACATAAATCATTATATAATAATTCAACTGCTCCAAAAACTATGCAATTAGTAAATAATAATATAACATCAATAAACGAACAAAAAAATGAAGCTTCACTTAAAAAAGAAGAATGTATTTTCAAAAGTAATAAAAAAAATATAATAAATAGAAATAATAATATAATTATAGAATCAGAAATCTTGAAAAAAACAAATATATCAAATCTTAAAAATTCAATGACTCAATTAGCAGAATCAAAATTTCCTTTGGTAAAATGTGAAAAGTTACCAATCTCTAACAAAACTAAAGTTAATGTCAATAAAATTTCTTTGAAAGCAACTAATAAAAAACAATGTTCTAATTTAAATATAGATAACTGTTCTAATATTCTCTCTTCAGAAAAAACCTTTAAATCAAAAAATAATATATGTGATTCAAGAATTAATGAAAACAAAAAATATAAAACTATTATAAAAAATGGTACAAAAATTGTAAAGAAAAACTTTAATAATAAAATTAGTGATTGTAATGAAGATGATATTATAATCATATGTGAAAAAAATGCAATTTCTAATAATGCACAAGAAGAAAATTATATTCCTATAAATAATAAAAATATAGATAAGAAAGCTCAAAGTATATTTAATGAAGTAAATAATAAGTTAGATCTTTGTGAAAATAGAATTTGTAACAATAATAATATATTAAATAATGATTCTAAATTTGATGAAACAAATGTTAAAGAGATTAATGATAACATGAAAAAAGAAAAATTATTAAAATGTTTAAATATAATTAAAGAAGCATTGAGTAGTATAAAAGATGAAGAATTACAAATTAAAGCTTTAAATGCCCTTGCAGAATGTGGCATAGGTATAGCAAAACAGATTCCAATTACTCCACTTGAAAAATTAAAAACAGTTCATGATTCTCAAATTCAAACTGATGTATTTGGACTTCTTGATATGAAAAGTTTTATATTAGTGAAAGAAGATATGCCTGCTTTAGAAAGAATAAAACAAATAGAACATTCAACTATTGATTTTCTTCCTATTATAAAAGAAGTACAAACTCAAACAGAAATAGAAATACAACCTAAAACTAAACAAAATAATAATATGGATTTAATTCCTACATTGTCTTCAGTATCTTTAGAAGATACATTAAATTTAGAAGATTACTTTAATAAACACTTTAATGACAATAATGATATAAACAGAATAAAAAAAATATTATCAACACCACATTATTTATATAAGAAAGTTTCTATGCAAATAGAAAAAGATTATGAAGAAATGCAACATTGGGATAATAGTGGGATGTTAAATATACATCGAGCTGTACTAAATAATCAGCTGCATGAATTGCAAAGACTATTATTAATTTTACAAGCATCAAAAACTAATATTGATGCATTAACAGAAGATGGAATGGTAAGTTTATATTTATTTATTAACATAATTAATGTAAAACAGAAAAAAACTCTTTCATATTTCTTATTATATTTTCAGACAAGTTTGGAATTGGCAATTAAGTGCAATGCATCTAATGATATAGTGGATCTTTTATTAAAAGCTGGAGCAAAACCAATTTCATTAGAACTTCTTCATGAATCTGCAGTAATCATAGCTAGTAAACAATCATCTCCATTTTTATTACAGTTATTAAATTATATAATAGATCCTAAGCTACTTAATCGAGTGGATTCATCAGGTAAATACTATGATGATAATAAAATAAAATATTGAATCTTCAATTATGCGTTTTTAAAAAGTAACGAATGAATTAAAATATATTGATGATTTATAATTTTTAAGGAATGGCTCCATTGCACTATTGTGCATTAAATGGCTACATAGATGGAGTTAATGCATTAATAAAAGGTGGAGCAGAAGTGAATCTAAAGGATAATCGTTCAGGAAGAACACCATTTTTTCATGCTCTTGAAAATAATCATGTATTAGTAGCACAAAAGTTATTAGAATGTGGCGCTATTGCGGATTTACCAAACTTTTCCGGACAATCTGTTTTAACTTTAGTGGACGAAACAAAAAGTTTTTTATTTAGGACTGTGCATAAGCAAATAGTAATTTAATTTTCAATATTATGAGTTTATTTTAAATCTGAGAAAATTGTAAAATTATCTTTTTATTTTATATATTCCTTTTCATAATTTGTTAATTCTTATTGTTCTATAAACTCTTTCTTTTCTGTCTTTTTTTCTTTTTTCTTTTTTCTTTTTTATGTAATAGAAATATTCTCAAATCTGAATTAATATAATTTTTGACAAATCTAATTTCATAATAATGCCAATCATTGTAATCAGATATTATTATTTCTTAAATTTTAATGGACTAATAACATCACAATTTTTTATAAAAATGATAATTAAAAATATTTATTGTTAATTCATATAAAAATTAAAATAATATATTCTAAAATTATGAAATTAATTGTATATTGCGCATATAATCATATCCTGATTTACTTCCGTCGTTAACTATTTATATCGTGAAATAGTTATATATATTTTTATATTATACTATATATTTTATTTATGAATATATACTAAATTGTACAAAATCATTTTTATTAATTAATTAAAATTTTTATCATATAAATATGTATAAACATATAAAATATCTATACATATTTTATATTCACTTACATCTGCTACTCTAATTATATAAATGTAGACTATGATTGTATACTTTATTAAAAAAAATAATGTGTAAGACACATCAATATGTAAATATATAAGACATTTAAAATTTATTGTTTAATAGAAGTAACAAAAAAATGTTGAAATTCATAAGAAAATGTTATAAAAAAATATTAATATTAAATATAAATGCACAAATAATTTTGTATAATTTTGTATAATAATTTAATGTTATTTGTATTTTATAAATACAGAAATCTCCAAAAATTTTTAACATTTATGATCAAAAAAATACAATCATCTTTGAAAGAATATATTATAAAATTTTATTTAATTTTTTTTGTTATAGTTTTAAAATTTGTTTTTTTTTTTTTTAAAGTAAAGTATTTATCTGAAGTATTTATAATTTTATTTATTATCTAAAAAAATAGATTTACTGTTTTAAGTGATTAATTTATATATTCTTTTCTCTCATTATTAATTATTAATATAATATCATTCGCAAAAATTAATACTTTATTTTTAATAATTTTTCTAATGAATGCATATACATTAAGTTTTTATAATTTGATTTTTTTTAAACTCAATATTTTTTCTTTTATATTATTTCTTTTATATTGTTCAAACTCGCTGTAATATATAAAATTTTCTGACTTTATTGCTTTATTAATAATAATGCTTAATTCATTTTATTATTATGGAACAATTTTAAATAAATAAAAAAAAATTTAAATATAATTATAAAAATTCGAAACTAGTAACTTCTAGTAACTTAATTACTATATTAAAATGAAAGTTCAAAAGGAAAAGGAGAACAATGTTGCCAAATTTATTCTTATTCTGGTTTGTACCTAAATACACTGTAATAATATATAAGTAAATACTTATATGAGATTGCACTTTTACTACGGAGCAATCTACAAAGAAACTGGTTTCAAATTTGAGTCTGTGTATCTTAAGTTATATACACTTTGTGATCATGCACCTGTTACAAAATGTCTGTAACCTCACAAGAAGAGTGATTATTATTTTATAAAGGTTAAAGTTCAATAATATTTATCTAATAGAAACTTAATAGTTCTATTTCTCATGGATTTGGAAAGTAGACGAAAAAGTTCTGACAAGAGGTCAGTTTTTTTGAATTTTGCAAAACATTACATTTCTTTATTTTTATTTTTTTTTCTTTTGTTTTTTTTTTTTTACAATCTAATCGTAATTAGAAATTTCAAATTTACTATGAATTTATTTTTACCTATTCTTAACGTGAACTTATATATTTAGTTTATAGTGTTGGATATAAAAATTTGTTTATTATACATAGTTTTGACACAGACGACGATTCTGATTATGCTATGATAAAACGAATTAAAATGGAACCAGAAGCTATATTGTCCCAAGAAGATGATATAATGGCTCAATTACAACAAGAAAGTTCTGATTTAGAAGTAGAACCAAGTTTTGCATTAGAAGGCTCTGCAAATGGAGAAGATTGCAATGAAGGTGTTCTAATGCAACATATGGATATCAGAGAGCCTCTTTCTACTTTACGAAATTTATTAGAACAAAGATTAGGAGTAGAGTTAACAGATTATGCTTTTTGGTTGCAAGATACGCAAATGGTAATAAATGCAATAAATCAATAGAATGAATTTAAATTTAATAAGCTTACATTTATTTTTTCAGCTAGAGAGTCATAAAAATTTAGTTGATCAATGTGTACAAGGAGAAGGATTAGTCCAAGTAAATGTTCAAATAAAAGCAACGCAGAGGAAAATAAATATAGTGGATGTTTTAAAACCTGCAGAAGATTATATAGAATTAGCAGAAAACAATGGTAAAATATATTAATATACTTATTGAAAGAAAATTATAAATTATTAGTATATTATGATTTCTTAATATACATATTTTATGATTTAGCATCTACACCTATTAATGAAGATAATAAACGAAATGTCATAAGATGGTTGGTTGACCCACAATATAAAAAAGAACAGGTATAATATTTATAAAATTAAATATTAAATTTAATCGTAATTTATATCTTAATTAGACATTTGTATATATTATACAGGAACGGTTAAAAATTCCAGCTGATCCAAAAGAATGGACACAAACTCATGTTAAGCACTGGCTTCAATGGGCAGTTAGACAGTTTAATTTAGCATCAGTAAGATTAGCTGATTGGAACATCACAGGACAACAATTGTGTAATCTCACCATGGAAGAATTTCAAGCTAAAGTACCTCTGGATCCAGGAGAAGTATTCTGGACACATTTAGAATTACTTCGAAAATGTAAATTTGTTGGTATGTATATTTATCAAAAAGTTAATATCAAATTAGTAACAAATATATAATTAATTACATGACATTGTAGCTGTCCTTCAGAAAGATCCTCCAGTGTCACCTACAGAAAATAATATTGATAAAACTATTAAAGTTCGTAACCAGAAAATTACGAAATCACGACCAGTGGTAAACCAACAAGCTCGAGTAGTCAGTCTTCCTTTGGAGAACATTGATGCTACGCCTATTACTATAGCAACTTCGAGTCGTTCAGTTAATAGTGGTCAAATACAGTTATGGCAATTTTTGTTGGAATTATTAACAGACCGTGAGCATAGAAGTGCTATTCAATGGGTTGGGACGGAAGGAGAGTTTAAATTAAATCAACCGGAAGCAGTGGCGCAACTTTGGGGTGCACGTAAAAACAAACCATCAATGAATTACGAGAAATTAAGTCGCGCATTGCGTTATTACTACGATGGAGACATGATTTCCAAAGTGCATGGGAAGCGATTTGTGTATAAGTTCGTATGTGATTTAAAACAAGTCTTAGGTTACTCAGCAGCAGAGTTAAGTAGATTGGTAGAAGAGGGCGCAAGATATTTCTGATGATATGCTATTTTTTTATGGTTACAACGATTTTTATCATCATACTTCCGACATATTTTACATCGATCATTGTACATATTTAATAGAAGATAAAAGAAAATCGAGAATTGATTATTGTTGAGACAATCTTGTACATCGAAATACAAAAATTAATATAATGATTAATATTAAAATTCTTTTGTGTTAATTAAATATATCCTTATTATATAAAACATACACCATTCATGATATTTTATTTAAAGAATTTATATAAAAAGAATAAAAATTATAATCTGATATATGATTTTAATGTATTACAATATTTAAGATCCAGAAAGCTAAAATGCATCTACAGAATATATGTAAGGATTTTAATATGAATATAAGGATGTTAATATATTTATGGGACATTTTTGAAGGAAGATTTCTAGAAGTTAAAACAAACACAAAAATTGATATATAAAAACATAATAGAAGTTTATTTGTTAAATTATAAGCAATTTAAATTCATGTTAAATGAAGCGTATAACAGAACGTCTTCTATATTTCAATTTCTCATTATATAATAAAAACTTTAATTACTTATAACTTAATAAATAAATCTTAAATATTTTATATATGAACTTTTGTGTTTCTTTGGCTTCTAGAATCGATCCTTTAAAGGTATCCCATTAATTTATTAACATTTTATATAAATGTATTTTTACAGAGTTTTTTTTTTCATCATAAAATATCTCGTATTATATTAAATTATAATATTGAGGTATTATATATTCACAACAAATTTTTTCAATTAACTTTCTAAGATGCATTATACAATAGTAGATAATTGACCTTGAATGTCGAGTCTCTTTAACATCCTCGTTCACAGAGCGTCGACGTTTCCGGCCGTTTTCTATCTCTGATGACTAGGACTGACTTTTGATCGGCAAAAGGCAGCACTCATCGCCAATACCAGAGAATCTAGCCTGTGAGATATCGGTCGCGACGTCACAAGTTAGGGTCTCAGGGGACCGGCGACGCGGCAGGCTTTACAATCAGCCCGCCCGCCCTTTTTCTCATTTCATTTTTTCTCCCTTTTTTATTCGCTTCTAATTGCACATACATCCATACGCTTACATTTTCATGTAAGAGGAGGCACCACCTTTTACGGTTCTATTATCTCCTCGCCAATGTATAATTATATTACAATTACTGGAAATATATAATGTAATAACTTATATAGTATCTATGGATATCATTTATGGTGGTAAATCTTCTTTGTTCTTCTTTAACAAAACTATATGCACTCAATATACAC
>NW_006263665.1:242879-265056 GCF_000469605.1 Apis dorsata | reverse complement strand
TTTTTAGAGAAAAAGATATGATTATTATCTTCTTGATGATGCTGTTGAATGATGAAATGTTGCGGCGTCGACGACCGGGAAAGTTAGCAAGTTGTACAGTGGACTTCGTATATCGCGAATTTCCATTCCCTACTATACAACCTACTACCTCACCCAGGCATCGTCGCTAATGTAGTTGTTCTCTTCGTCATCATCCTCTCTATGGACACTTATAATTACGCTTCATAATAACGAGTTTATAAGTCATGTAAAAAATTAACAATCTTGAAAATATCTTTAAAATCTTATTTAATCTTAAAATATAAAGTTTTAAATTAAATAAAGTTTTAAATAAATAATTTAATTAAATAATTTTATCGACATAAACACATTTCGCTTTTTGTATTCTATTGTTTTTCGTTTTAATTTTGCAAAAATAGCATGCGTTTTTTTTTTTTTAAATCAATTGATAGTTAAAACGGAATATGATAATATCATAGACTATTACTCTTTTCTTATTCTCTCGTCACAATTTCTTTATTGATACTCTTTCTCTCTCTCTCTCTCTCTCTCTCTCTCTCTCTCTCTCTCTCTCTCTCTCTCTCTCTTTCTCTCTATTTTTCTCACTCTCTTATTCCATCGAGAAAATTACTTGACAAGAAGTATATGCGTTGATAACCGGAAGTGCTGCGGGCTTTCAGGAGGGCAGAAGGGTGTGAAGGAGAAGGAGGAGGTTCCGTTGAAAAGCTTAAATGCTGGCCTGACTACATGTACCGGTAGATAGGAGCTTGCGGTATACATATAAAAAAGCCCACAAGTTCGGATCTACGGGTTAGTATCATCAAGTATAGCTGATAACGGCTATCACTGGATTGTTCCGCGCTGTATTCCTAACTTTCTTTTTCCTGCTTGCTTTTGTCCATTGAAAAGTATTGTAACTGCACCTGAAAATTAACGAAGAATTACTTTTGATTATATAATTAAATATATATATTTATTATTTCTATTTTTTTCAATGTTTCTTGACCAATAATGTTTATTTATCATCAAACTGAAGAAAAGAAAAATAAAAAGAGAATATTGATGAAATTAAAAGGCTTGTTTAAATCAATAAATTAACTATTAAAATCGTTGATTACTTAATAAACTTATTATGACAATTATTATTCTTATGAAAAGATAGAGGAATATCAATAATTGTCAAACTCGTTGAAAATTAAACCTATTGAATATAGATATTCAATAGGTTATACATATTCTAAAATTATTATTTAGAAGCAATATTCTTCATATCAAATTTCATATATTTCGAAGGTTCTTAGGTTCGAATTTCTCACGCATGAGATTCCCTGATTCGCCACGCCGTTGCCGGGTAGAGAGATCAGGAGGGCATAGAAAAAGAAGGCCGAGGCTATCCTATAAGAAACAAGACGAAGAAAAGGACGAAGAAGACGAAGAGAGGGAAGAAGAGCAAGAAGAATACAGGAGAGTAGGTAGAGAGTCGGGCGTTGTAAAAATCCCCTGCCTGCTTCGCTCGTAGACAGTTGAATGGCCTCTGCATTTCTCCTCACGCGGCCCTAAGGGATGTTAGGTACTGTTTCCAACTGACCGATTATGCTTTACGATCTGGACCCTGAAATACGTGCAATAAATTAATACATATTCCGGATTAACTGGTCACATTCTACTTAACACAAAGTAACTTGGATATTCGATTATAAAGAAATCTCTTAATCTAATACTCATGCATAAGAAAATGAAAAATGTTAATTTTACCTTGAATATTGTTTAAAAACAAATTCATCGTGAATTTGAATTTTAAATCTCGAAGTTCCAAGTTTAGGAGAAAAGATTTAAGAGGAAAATTGAGATCATTCGTTGTGGATGGATCTTAAGGTCTGGAAGACGGTGAAGGATCTGGATGCAGAAGTAGTCAAGGGGGAATTATGTACGCTACATGAAAAGCTGCACCCCTCTCTAGATTCCTTGGCAATCGTTTCCTTTTTGGTCTCCATCTATCATAGAAAAAACAAAAAAAGAAAGAACTTTTAGTAACTAATAGTTAGTTATATTATGCTTCTTAAAAATGTCAAGTGATCAATGCAAATTTCTCTTTCTAAATTCTACATTTATTTCCTTTTCCAATGAAATCCTTTAAAAATTTAAATCTTATTCAAACTTTTATTTTAATATAATTATTAATTAACATTTTCTATATATTTAAACCAAAATTTTTAAGACTCGTCGTTAAAAATTGATAAAAATTTATAACATGAATATAAATTTCAAAAGCTCGTGGATAAGAGCTCGTGTAATCATCAAGTCAGTTGGTACGACTGAAACAACCGTAAAAGTAACAGGAAGATAAGAGGATCAGAGGCCTCTTCTCGCTCGGTTTTTCTTTCTTGGGAGACAGAGAATAGAAAGCTCCAGGGGCAAAAGAGGATAAGAGGAGGGGAAGAGAAAAGAAAGGAAGTTAAGCGAAGAGAAGAGAAAGGAAAAGAGAAGGGAACATACGAAGAAGCGGAGTGGTATGGTCCCGAGGACAAGGAGGAGTGACGCGGGGGCAGAGACGCAATCACAGGGGCGTTGAATTAGGGAAGCATCGAAGGGAGTAGTAGTGGGGTATCGAGGGGTCGGGGAAGGGAGAAGAGTCGACGGTGGAGGACCGGGGTCACCGCCATATTATATTTAGCGAGACACAGTCGTGTGAATGAACTGCATATCCCAGGGCCGACACATACACATATTTATTTTATCATTAATATTTTTCAAATAATTTTTTCAAATCGATATTTTATACTTATCTAATCTTTCTCCTTTCATTCTAAAAAATAGGCAAGATCATGGATATTCAAAGAAATTTGTATTCTATAGTTCATAATCAAATAATGGATATCATATTCCATCATAATTATTCCATCATAATAATTATTTCCATCATAATTTTTAAGGTGACAATCTTTCAGAAGATAATTGAAATATTGTTACAAATATATTTCAGAAAAGAATCAGGAGCCAAAAAAGAATTTATAGTTTATGATGTGAAACAGTATAAAAAGCAATATTAGAAAGGAAATATATTTCTGTAAGAAATTATATAATAAAATAAGAAATAATAAAAATATAATACTGATGCATTTGAGTATCATCAATCTAATAGCATGAAAAAGAATGAAGTATGTATTTTTCTTGTTTTATTTTCTCACAAAGTTTCATAAAAATATTCATGTGAATTCCAGTAATATTGGTCAGTTAGCAATTGGTAGCACAGACTCGGTTTTCAACACGCAATCCTTTATCTCTGCTGATATATTTTCACTTCGACTCGCTTCGCGGAATGAAACATTAGCTGGGTGAACAATGAACATTCACGGAATACATAAATGTGTATAGTTGTATATATATATATATGTATATATATCTATACTTTTTAATAAAGAAAAATTGGTGATGAAAAACAAATATTTCCTATTCACAAATATTATAAATTTTTTTCATTAAAAAATATATCAATCTTTATTAATATTTTTATTTTTTAATAGCTGATAAAATAAATGAAGTCAATCATTATCACAAATTTTTCATTATCCTTACTTCTACAAGGATTTTTCAATTTTAATTTCTTCGTTTTGCAACAAGAAAATTAATATCTATTTGTTGTTAAATTTTGATCAACAATTTAAAGAATAAAAAAATTTAAGGAATAAATCTTTTCAAATTTCTTCGTTGTACATGTATACATGTATCATACATGTATTTATCACATTTTTCCAAATTTAAATCACAATAATTGATAACTTACATCAAGAAATACTTTATTAAGAATTAAATTTAATGAAGATTAAATGAATTACTGAATTCAATCAAAGAAAGAATATAATACAAGTAAGTGCATATATAGAAAGAAATCGAACACTGACTGTATAATTACTAGCATGAAGTTAATTACATAGATCGACACAGATTCCTTTCCATTGTCGATGACAACTCGTCGCTATGACTACAAAAATATAGCTACGATGGAGATAGATTTCCTCACGAACCGCAAGAAATCCGTGAAAAGAAAAAATAAAAAGAAGAGAAGCGGAGAAGAGTAAAAGAACAGAAGAAGAAACGTTCCCATAGCAACACGATATCAGATGTTGTCTTTTTAAATATATATAATCAATATGCATGTGCATTACACATACAGATATACATGAATTGTAAAATATTTACAAAGTTAAAAAATCCAAAAAAAATGATATCTATAATGATACAATTGTACATAAATGAAAAAATGCAATTGTATTCTATATAAGAGAAAAATGCTTACATGCTTTATTTGAAAAATCAAAATCTTTGAATAAAATTAAGCTCAACTGTTATCTATTTCATTAATCTATATGGAGATACAAATAATAAATTAATTTGTATAAATTTATTAAGAAATATAAATGTTTTAAGAAATAAAGGAATGAATAAAATGAATAAAATCTTTTTTCTGAACACTATAATAATGATATCCACTTTAAAGATAGAATATATAGAATAATATAGAATAATAAACAAAAGTTAATGGAAATGTATATATATATAACTGAAGAAGATTGGAAACGATAATCGATTTAACCCGTTGAAAAGCGAATCGACCTTCCTCGGTCAGAACAGGTGGAATATCTGCTACGCGCGTCCTCCATCTTGAAAAAGAATCAACATGACTCAACAATTCTCCAAAACAATCATTTATCATCAGTTATATCATCAGAAAAAAGGATCAATTAGATATAATAATATAAATTTCATTTTATATGTAGATATGTAAAGGAAATAACTCTATAATTTCACTTTTTGAACATACATATCTTTATATCCAATTTCATCTAAGAATGGCGGCAATAAAAGGATTTCTCTTACAGTAACATTTACTTCCCCTTTGCCTGAGAATTCTTTCGTTAACTAGGCGAATAAATAAAGAGAGATTCTTCCCAAAAGTATGAAAGAAACAAAGGGGAACGAGTAGTGGAGGAAGCGCGAAGAAACACCGACTAGGCGCATTTGAATATCTTGCGAACTTGCATCGGCCGAGAACTGGTCAATCCTGTCCTGCGGGAACAAGAGCTGCGAACCAAGGAAAAAGGACGTGTCTGATGGTGTATTCGCCTTCGGTTGCAGCTCGGCGAGCATCCAGCCGATTTGGACCAGCGGCCAATGCAACTGGACTGCCGTTATAATGCACTTGGTCTCTGTCTTGGACTATCATTTGCCTTCCCTATCTCTCGAATCAATTTTCAATACTTTCAACAAACATTCCATCCATTGAATGAAAAGAATTTTTAAATTCATTGCTGAATTCTTATTGGCTCTGAAATTGCAGTCGGATTTGCTTTCATAGCAAATGTAAAAGATATTTCATTGATAAAAATTTCTTAATTTTTCTAACAGAAATATAATTACTTTGCAATCCTATGTTCCCTTCAAAGATAATCACAGAGAATTAAAATCTTATTTTCTAATATATTCTAAAATATGTCTGATATATAGCTAAAATAAATGTAATGAAATAAATTAGAAAATGAAAGATCCTAGAGAATTTTAATCAGATTTCGATTTATCAATTAGATATTGGTAAATTGTTGAAAACTTGTGCAAAAGGATACAACGAATGTTATCGTTAAGAACGAGATATAGAGAGAGAGAGAGAGAGAGAGAGAGAGAGACTGAATGACTGAATGGAGGAAGGGAGAGGCCCAGATGGAGAGGGGGATGAGAGGACTCTAGGAGGGGGTGAGGAAGGGATGGAAAAAAGGGACACCATGGCTCGATTTAGTACTCCCATACGCCTATCTCCGCCCACCACATAGAACAAACCAACCAATGACCGGCATGCGTTCTACTAGAGACTGACTAGATCGAACGCACACTGCGTGCATTCTCTCCCTCTCCTCTCTCGACTCACGAATTATGGGCCTGGATGGATATTCTGTACAGAATAGGTAGCTTGCCTCTTGGAAAGATATCGACAATCAAATCGATTCGATACGTTGCTCTTGTCGCTTGAATATTTCTCGAAATTCTGTGTTTTTTTCTTTAACACGCCATTTTATCTCTCTTCTAATAAATTTATATTTCAAATTTTATTCGAATAATTAGATAAATAATCTAAAAGAAGAAAAAAAAAATGTTATAATTCTAGAATAAACGACGATTTTAGAATTAAATATATCGAAACGAAATTTAAAAAATATAAACGAAATAAGATTTTTCCTTCCAACTAAGTCGGTGACAGCAAACAAACAAATTGGAGCAAGGTTATCGATCTTCTCTGATTCCATAAATTAATATTTCGATTAAATCGTTTGACCACATTTTCATTTGCTCGTATCTATTGCTACGATTAAATTGTCATAAGGAAATCCTGATTGTGATATCAGAATCCAAATTCATATCTGCTTGCGTAACTTTCAACGTCAGATAAGATTACGTTTTATCGATAGAAAAATGTCGCAATAAATTTGAAAGAAAAAAAATTGTATGATCGAATCGATAAAAATATATAGTTGTGTAAATTGCAAAAAGATTAATTATTTTTTTCTTATGATGAACGTCAATGAAATTAGCAAATCCGGGTTTATCAGTTGATAATACGTTATCTTCTTGTAAAAGTTTCAACCATTATTTCAATAGCGCAAAATATCTGGTTACTCTTGTGTATTTCATTGTTTATATATATATATATATAATAACAAATGATTTTAAGACATAAGTTTTAGAAAGATTTTTAACGACATTCATCAATTTTTCCTCTTTACAAAAAAAAAAAATTACTTCGTTAATCATTTTTAAAAATTTCATGATTATGCAATATTAATATTGCATAATATTATATTCATGAAATAATATTCATGATTAAACAATAAATTACAACAAATGTAATAAATTCTTTGAAAGTTTCTAAACACGAAAGATAAGTTTCACCGGTACCATGAACTATCAATTATGTATAATTTCAATTACCTGCGACCAAATCGTGAACTAATTATCGATGACCTTGAACTGGATGTTGCGAATCAGTACCAATTAACGCTATGTCATTATCTGGGAATATCTGTCGAGTCGCGTTAATTACATCCGACTTAAACACATGGACAGTCGACAGGTGTAACACAACACCACAAGATTGTGGCTCATTGTCAATGCCAGATAAGTACCTCCATATTCATTCTACGGAACTTCTTCTCAACATTACCGTTATTTCCAAGAATATCTTTCTCGCGATCAATTTCTTAGATCAATTGTAATAAAATGAAGGTTTATATATATAATATAGGCTTGTAAGCGTATTTTTTTAAATGATTTCTAAAAATCATTTGAAGAAAATTTTTATTTAGGGTAATTCCGAAGATGGCTCACTCATTTTTTAAAATAATCAGCACATCATAAAGTTAATTGATATCTAAACAAAAGAAATAAATATATTTGTAAATGTAAATGCGTGTAATTTTATAATATTAAAGAATAAAATAAAAAATAATCATAATTTTGAGAAAAAAAATTGAATACCATGTATAAAGTTGTTTTATCTGGAGTGAGATAATCCTTGCTTCAGGGTATGATAGATAAAAAAAAAAAAAAATAAAAAATAAATCTAATAAAACAAAAAATTATTACCTTTTTCTGGATAAAAATATTTGTGTATATATATTTCAAAAATTTTGAACATTCTTCATGAAATTATTTCTCATATTTCATGTATTTAGTATTATTATCTTTTTCTTCAGAAATATCATCATTTTTTTATAGAGAAAAATTTGAAAAATTTTCATCAAAAGGCATCTTGCTTAAATGTGTTTAATTTTTTTTAAATCTTTTGTTTTTCTTTCTTTTTTGAAATTTCAATTGCAAATTTCTTTTTTTCAATATTTCTTCTTTTATCAATGTTTTCAGAAGGTGTTAAAATGATAAATAATCTGTTTTATATTTCTTGATTTGCTGAACTGTATAAATTGAGATACTGGAAATTAGATTAATCTGATTCAATAATATATTTGTTATCTTTGTTATAGAAATTTTAATTTTGTTAACATTTATAATATGTTGGTCTAGTCGTTAACATTTATAACCAACCACATTAGCAAATTATTCTATAATTTCTTTAATAATTATAAAATATTTGTAATATATTATTCTAATCGTTATTCTAATCATTCTTGTTCATTTAAGAAAATATAATCTAAAATGACATCTTAAATTAGGTATGTATATTTTTATATTTTAGATTTTTATGGGTTATTTATCCCATAAAAAACCAAATCATCTAATTCGAAAGTCAAAGAATGATAATTTACTTTTTTTTTTTCAATAACATATAATAAGATTTCATCATACGAACATAACCTCTGAACGTTGTATTAACACATTTCATTCTAAAAAAATCATTTACATACTTTTCGATAAAATAAATTGTAATTTAAAAAACTTTTCGATACAATTTTTATATTACATATAATTTACTTGATTTTTCAATTAAAAATAAATAAAAAAAATAATAATTAATGTAATTTTGTATATATAATACGTTACACAACGTTTTATCAAAAACAAGTTAAAATCAGAACGTTTTATGACTTCCGCAAAATCGAGTCATAACTTCCATTTCACGCACAAGGCCACTTCACTCGAAATTACCCTATTATCTATAAATATCATCATTTTATATCTATCGGGATGATATCACTATAGATACTTAAATGTAAAATATTTTTACCTATAAGTTTTGTTAAAATTGTAGAGATATTGTATTAAAAATAATTTACAGATAAATAGAACATAAAATTATCTGAAAAATATAGCAGAACGTTACCATCATTTCTTGTCTAATAAAAGAGATAAATGCGTCATATGAAGAAAAAACAATAGTCAAAAATGATGTATCATCGGAAAGAGGGCACTTACGAATACAATTCACGAATCACGTGATATTTCTACTTGGAGAAAAAATATATAATCACATAATCTTTATGTGATCATTGAATACCGGTTCAAAATCATTTTCCTTTAATTTTAAAATTATTATTATTATTATTTATAATTAAACTTTGGTTTATAATTCAAAATTTATTCCAGAAATAACTTATTATACGATTATTATCAATTATAAAATGACTAATGCAATTGAGAAAAACAAAAAATGAAAAAGATATTATATATCACGTTTGTTTTTTTTTTTTTTAATGATTGATAGATATTGTGTTGAAAACATAAAGGTGTTAATATCAATTACACTGACCTATCCAATAGCCGGCTAGATGAGAGTAGCCATGCGTGTACCCATGAGCGAGTAAATCGTGGCATTGCACGTTGCACCGGTTGCAACGAGGCGTTGCACGCTGCGTGCCGCGCACGGGGAACACGCAAGCAAGGAACAAGGCTTGCGCCAGACAGTCTGTTGCACAACTTAGGTATTGATCTTGGCCGGAACTAGTTTCCGTTTCCGTCTTCTCTTCCTGGCGTTTCGCCGCTTATTTCAACTCAATTCAGGGAAACCTATCAGCTGAGTTGCAATTTCTAATCCTTCATCAAACTATAGAAAAATTTAAAAAATTAAAAAAAATAAAGAATTTCTAGACAAATTTTTATCAAATTTTAAAATCAAACAGAAATTATCGAGGCAAATTATTATAAATCAATTACAGCTATTATTACATTTAATTTTGGTTTTAAAGACGATCATCGCGCCATCTATAAAATTGTTTTAATTACGTCTATGTTTTCTAGTTTTTTTCTTATAATTAATTGAATGTGATGAATGTGCTTATAAGTTTAATTAATTAATAGTACAATCTCTTATCTTCGAAATGGTTTCTAGTTACGGCTCGCATTTTTTCGTTCGCCATTCGTTTTTCATTCGCGAACAATCGAGCTGCAACGAGGAGACCGCAGGAGTACATTGCACCGGTGGGGTATTGATCTCGCTCGCGAGTGTCTTTTTTTGGTTCCTGTGCCCTCTTATGCGAGCTTCCTTTTTAAACTTTCAATCCTCGATCCTTGCCCTACCTTACCGGCTGCGAAAAACATAAAAAATTTGATTTCTCTTTTCCAATCAAACTTCATCGTTTATTATTTTTTAATATTATCAATTAAGATACCAGATATAAGCTTTACTACCTTTACCTTTCAAAGATATTAACTTAGAGAAATTGAATATTTGCTATAATATAAAATATTTCTTAATCGAGTTTTGACTTAAAAAAAAATTCATTTATATATATCTATGTGTTCATATTTTATAAAAAATCATTACCATAATAGAGAAAAGAATATTACAAAAGTAATATTTCATAAGAAACAAGTCTAAAATTTCTTTAAAACATATTCTTTTTTGTATGAAACAATCACTAATGATAAGTTATCGAAACTAACAACAATCAAACAGCTTCGAATTGCTAGAATAAGTACGATAAATCTCCAATTCCCGCGCATTTATCAGTCTTCCAGCTTTCTGTTTTTTTTTCTCTCTTATTTTGCTACAGTTAGAACACGTTGATTCCATCGATCTATGCCATGGTAAAGAAAAAAAAAAGAAACAAAAAAAATAAATCAAGAGAAGGCAAACATATTAAATAATAAATATATTAATAATAATAATATCGTTAACCCTAAAATAAAAATAAAAAAGATCGTAACAATAAAATTATGATAATTTCACATAGAAATATATTTCTTTGTTCAATATATATATATATAATTTTAAATATTTCATTATAATTTATTAATTTAAAAGTGTAGACACTTTTCAAATAAGAATAGCTATAATATAGATTACCTAAATATAATTCTGTTAACATAATTTATGTTAGAAAATCGTTCAGTAGAAACGCGCCATTTCAATATGGCGTCAGTTGAATAGAATTTGAAATAATGAAGATAATACATAGATATTTAGCATAATTATATCGTAAAAAATAATTATTTGTTTTTGAAATTGAAATGATCAACTAATGAATTATAATTTTAAATAATAAATAATAAATTTTTCTTACATAATATCTCAAATCATAGTACAATGTTTTCTTTGTTATCTTTTATAACTATGAAATTAATGATTTGAAATAAAATATTATAATTCGAAGAATTTATAATGTTTTTAGAAACAAATGTCGATATTTTTTAATATGGAAAATGAAATAAAGAGTAAAATATTATGGATATGTCGTTGATTATTTCTAGTCACTCTTTATTTTTATTATTTAAAAAAGAAATTGAATTATGTTTTGTAAATATTTTTTCAAATTTTCTAACTATACTATATTCTCAATGAAATTTAATTTAAAATCTTAAAAATGATTTATATCTGAAAAAATATGAAATAGTTTCTATTTTAATCTCATTTAGATGTCACCGGAATAACCATAGCAACGGTTTTGAAAAGAAGATTATGATCTTTTCATCCATACAAATACAAAATCGATTACAATTGCACATTTTAAACAAAACTTCTACTGTTTCACAAAATGAAAAATTCAATTTT
This sequence comes from Apis dorsata, assembly GCF_000469605.1. Classification (NCBI taxonomy): domain Eukaryota; kingdom Metazoa; phylum Arthropoda; class Insecta; order Hymenoptera; family Apidae; genus Apis; species Apis dorsata. The sequence continues at coordinate 253,565 of NW_006263665.1, read as the reverse complement.
TAATTGAAACAAAGAACATTAGCATTGATATAATTATATATATTTCTCTTAGAAACATCTTCGCCGCCTCAGACCTGTCAAAATGTGCGCATGCGTCGAAGAGGGAAATGAAACAACAGGGAATGTCATTGACCCCGAGTGCATGTATCTAACAAGAGGTTAAGGTTAATTTTATCGCTCTATGGCGAAAAATACTTCCTTCCTCTATCGATGTAGAATCCTACATACTGCATCAAAAGGAAAGTTGTTGATCCTTCACATCTTCTATAAATAATATAACTATGTTCGATAATTTATATATATATATATATTATAATCCGATATCTAAATTTTTTATGAAATAAAAATAGTGACTTTCAATCATGTTTCGCCTTAACGAATGAAAACTATTAAAAATGATTGAAAATTAAAAATATTTTAGATAAATAATTAAAGATATTATATGGATAATCAAAAACTATATGATTAGATATAAATTCGTAAGATTTGCAACTCTATAATAGTGTTAAGAAACTAATACGTAGAAGTATTGATTCCTTTTCAAAAGATTCAAACTTTTTCATAAAAAATGTTAAAGATATTTTTAAAAGTAAAAAATTAATATATATATATAAGATAAATACTTGAAATACGATTGAATTCCATGATAAAAACTTCTGAAAAATAATCTATTTTATATAACGTTCAATATCACGCGTAATGGATTCGAAACTGAAACTAATATATATTAATTTGCACCAATTGTTTATTGTTAAAATTAAAATTTCCGGTCATTCCAAGAATAATATAATACAATCCATTGAAAATCCTGGTACCAATTATCTTCATAATCATTTTCAATGATTAAATAATATCTTGTATTTTTCAATTTTTACTTACCCTTGAAATCGTTGATTCCGCTTCTCCAATAATTATTCCCATCGATTACACCAAATAAGTATCCCAAACTTGTGACTTTTTAGCACGTTTGCTACACTGGATACACTGCACTTACACATTGGTCACAATGCACAATTAACCGAAGAAAAACCACGGTCTCTAGATCCAAAAAGAGACGAGAAAACACTTTTCCACTTTGCTAGACACCCGCGTCACTCATTGGAAGATTCCATATCATCTTTTCATCACCGCTCACAGTCGCGAATCGCGAGACCGATTTCATGGAAAATCGAATTCAAGAAAATTCTTAACCTCGTCGTCCTCTGAAATTGTCTCAGGAAGATGCATCTAGGAAATAATTCTATAAATTTTCCTACAAATTAGATGATAAATATTCAAATGTCTTGGATTTTTGTCTCAAATACCGGAAATATCTTTGAAATATATGATCATATTGGAATTCACTCCTTGAACACCATATTTTTGTTAACCAAATTAATTGTAGAGAAAATCAAAATATCACAAAAGAAATGATACATAAGTATAATTAAAAACGAAGAAATCATAAAAAAAACATCGTATAATGGAACACATACTCGTTTTTTCAAAGAAATAACTGCGTTAGAAGTGAACTTCGTCAATGACAGCGACAGACTGCGTGCCGTGGGACGCCAGCTGAACCAGCGAACGAACCCAGACATGGACGGTGGAACGAGGACGGGAGGAACGGAGGAACGAGCGAAACAGCGGACTATCAAGCTTGCACCTTTGCTCCCCGACAACGATCAACCGCGATCCCGGCTGCACTTGGTGTTCCACACGCGTCGGCCCTCACATCATCTTTTTCATAGGGGGCTCGAGGGACGGGGAGAAGAGGGTGCTGCTTACCCGGTACACCGGGGATTTCATTGGCCCCCGCATGATGCAATATACTCTGTCGGGATGAATCTTCACAGATCCCATAAACCTGCAACACGGATTATTTAAAGATGATATAGAGAATTTACAGTGAAACAATAAGACGAGAGAATATATGATTTTTGTTCTAGAATTACATAGCGTAGATACCATAAGGATGAAGAAGAAAAGTCTCATCCTACTTCCGGAGACGAGGTCGAAGTATTTCGTGCGGAAAAACCGAACGACGGGGTCAGACGACCGGGTTCAGTGACACGGAGAGAATTTGCTTTTCCATGAGGGTGGAAAGTGGAGGAACAGAAACGGAGATTGAGAGGGGATGGCTATTGAATTGGCTGGACGGAGAAGTTAGCAGGAAAGAAAACTCGATAGGATAAACGTACTTACACGCTAGCACGAATTCGGCGCGAAGGAGAACGAAAACGAAGCTGAACGTTCGTATAGTTGCAGAGAGCTTCGAGGTTGTCTCGGAGACGCACATGGTTACCTCCTTTCTCTTTCTCTCGCCCTTTTTCTTTCTCTATCTAGTCTTTGCCCTCTCACCCTCTTTCAGTCAGTGGTCTGTCGCGTTCCGTCTCTGTTTCTCGCAGCTCTCCGTTTAGGCCGTGCGAAATTCAGTGCCAGTGGCGTAACCAGTGGGGGACCATCGACCCCACTCTACATTGCTATAGTCTAACTCTTACCCCTCCCTCGTGCAGCTGGCCAGCGTTGCCACTTGCCAATGGCGTTGCCAGCTCGTTGCAACCGAGTGGGAGACAGCCTCCTCCCCCCTGTTATCCCACCTAAGGTCGACTTAGAAAATCAGTCAACATGCGACGAAAATCCCGCCCGCCACATCGTTCCGACCCTAATTTTTACCGATAGCTATTTGCTTGCCTTTTCTCTTAATGAGCAATACATAAGAATCTTTTAAGAGGAAACGGATAATTTTTTTTTAAAGGTTCAGAATCGAAAGAAAGAATATTTATATTATTCTATTTATCGGATGCACATTTTTTGAGCACATTTTCTTTTGTAAAATTATTAAATTTTTATAAATTAAAATATACTCATATAGGATATTTTTCAAACACCAAATTAAATATTGCAGTTATTTCATCCTATAGAAAAAAACCAAATGTTTTTAAATATCACATTCAATTTTTAAATTTTTAATTATAATTAACTTAAAAACTTATGTCTTGGAGATATTTCTCAATTTATACTAACGTGAAGATATCATAATATTCATAATGTTTCGTGATGGATTGATGTAAAAATGATATATTACTATTGGAAGATTTTACTTTCTTGGATACCGAACGGACCAGTCTCTTCTTTTACGGGGAGCTACTGCTGGATATGTGAGTTTGCCGGCTCTCCACACAGATATAAGTACACGCATACGTACACATAGTGCGTTCACACGAAAGCTTTAAAAGTGCAACGGACGATATCTCATGCTGCTGACTGCATATATGTAGTGGGGGTGGTGGAGGCCGACATGGCGGACAGTTTTCTGGAACGTGCACCAGCTTGCTTCTACCAATTTTCTTCCTTCGACTGGTTTGCCTTTCAATCTTTACCTTCTTCCTTCCATCTTTCCATACTTCGTCTTCCTCTTTTGTTTTTTTATTTCTTGAAAAGGGAAAAGCAGCTGAGATTGAAATATAAACATCTATTGGATTATATTTTTTTTTATCTAAATGTTATTAGCAACAAGATAAATAGTTGCTTATAAAAATCTTAATCAAATACCTTGCTTATATCATAATACTTATGATATAAAATGTAATATTCATTAAACTTTTTTGGTTAAAGTTTAGGTTAATAGAAAAATTAATCGATGTGAATATCATAGACGAAGGATCATAAAGTGAATCCAAGAGAGCCGACCCTTTAGTATGTTAAATATTTGTCGTCACAGGCTTCATTACTCTCGAAAGGTTGATCAAGGGGCCGCAGAGAGGCAGCAGGAGTCAAGAAGCAGAAGAGCCAAGTGTCGGCGAAGGTGTGCAGGCCTAAACTTTAATTCATATGAGTGAATATCGCTCAATCAAGCCGAGAAGATTTCGTCGATTACGCTTTATTGCTTTCTTCCACGTTCCATTTATTCTATATTTTATACCTATTTCAAACATCTCTGATTCAGTTATAACATATTATCCCCAACATTTTATAAAAATTAAAAAATTTAGAATTTGTTACCAATCAACATGATTACCAGCTTCATGCTATCAGGTTAATCATAGAATAGACTATCTATATTATAGTTGCCATATAACATTATGTTTGATATTCATTAAGTATAGGAACATGAATTTCCGCTAACGAGAGAATTTAAATAATTCCCAAGATTATAATATTCTTCCATTTCCCTCCTCTTCTGTTTCGACACTGTCACGAATATATAATCGAGTGAAATGAAAGAGTAAAGCGAGTCAGTATGTATCAGACAAAGATAAATAGTCTGTATAAGAGAAAAAGAGAGAGAAACAAAAAGTCAGGGAGAAGGGGAAAGCGAGTGCAGTTCTCGCGATCCAGCGTGCGTTGCACTCCGCACGAAAAAACATCGTCCGGGCGGGTCGAGGAAAGAGGAGGTGGGTCTTCGTGCATCTTCGGTCCGCGTCGGAGCTTATATTGATCACGAGAGAGTGCACGATATTCGAGAATACATTATACGCGGACTCTAGCCTAGCCGGACTGCCTATAGTCACGCGGAGTATAGGCGACCAGGCCGCTGCACTCTACTTCCCCCTCTGACAACCCTTCCCCTACCCGCCAGCGACTTGATCCCCGCCCCTCTTGATTATCTATCTGTCTCTATCCAATGCACTTCTGTTTCTTGTTCTTTTTCTTGTTTTAACTGAACCTCCAATCTAGCGATGGACATTCGCTTCTTTCTCTATACCGAATTTTTGAACGATTTTTTATGATAAAAAATTTTGTTAAATTTTTAATTAAATTTAAATTTGCAGTTTCGATTAGATATGAGATTGTAGTTTTTTGAAATTCTAGAATATTCATTGATAGTAATATAAAATAAATAATAAATAAATGATACGAAATGATTTTATCAGTATCAGATCTCATCCCTTCCTCTTCAACTTTTCCTCTTAAATATGGCTATTCACATATACAGAGTTAGACTATTCGTTCTCTTTCTGTTTCATCTTTCATCTTTCTTCTTTCTTTTTTTTCTTTCCTTCCCAATTCTCTTTGTCATATGCTCCCTACATCTTGTACGTCTTTTATTGTTCTTTTTCTTTTCGTCTACGTTCTCCAGTTACTATTTTTCTTGATCTCTCTCGATTGGTTTTTACTTGTGCCACCCTCATTAATATCAATTTCGTGCATTTTCTTCTTCAATTTATAGTTAAAATATAAACAGAACATCATTTCTTTAATTGCATAATTGCTTCAAATCATTGACAAACTCCATATGAACATACTTCATAAATAGTAAATCTTCTTCTATAAAATGTTATCGTATTATCAGCAGACTTCCATAGAATCTTCAGAATGGAGCTATGGAGCAGACTCTCCTGAAGCGCGGGTATTAATCCAGAAGGTTCTTCGTAGCACCCCCCGGGAGTCTCCCCACTTGTAGAGGAGATGACGATGCCGATGGAGGGGATCTGAGTAGAAAGAGGAGAAAGGGGCGGGGTGCGGGTAGGGAACTGCTGGCGGATATGCACGGTAGGGGCAAGAGAGGACCTTGGCCTTTTCGCGGGGCAAAAATAAAACCTGTTGACACCGAAGCCCCGCGGACGCAAAGGAACCTCTCTGTCCCCTATCCTCAACCAGTTTTCAATATCCCTCTTAAATATTCGCGTGCTAATTCTTCTCAGACTACATAATTTTTGAATTTGATATGTAGGTTAAACATATATAACATACATAAATTAGTAGTTTTATGTATGTTAGCAAAAGTTCCAAGTTCTCTAAAAATAAAATGAGATATAAAGGACACGTTACATGAGATTAAATTGGAATGAAATGCATTTATATTTTGAATACCACCACAAATTTATGCATTCTTAAAAGCAATTTCATCATAACTCTATCTCGTACAAATATTCCATTTTTCATATTAGTCATCTCTTTTCCAGTTTTAACTTCCATGAATTTTTCTTTCAACACTTCAGTATCTACAGAATATAAGTATTTCCATTAAATTTTAGTTTTATTTATTTAGGTTTTAATAATCTTTTATTGCAAACAATTCCTTATATTTTTTTTTTATTTAGAATTTTATAACTATTCTATATACCTATTTAATAAGATCGTCATCTTTTGGGAAAATTTGCACTCTTCAAAATGATATCAGTGTTACAAACAACAATATCGGATGTATCTGATCCTGATTATTTCCCTTCTATAACAGCTCCGCTCTGCCGTTTAGTTTCTGTGTGTTGCGTGTAAGTATACGATACTCGAGCATGCACCTTGCCATGACTAGACAAGCCAGAGACGACGAGAAACGGCCTCCGGTAACCTCAACCTAGCTATAAAGAAACGCCACCATCTCTCTATGTATATTGTTCTACATGAAGAAATCAATATAAAATGTATTAAACTATCAATTGATGTTTCTTCTTTTTATTAAAAAATTTTGTTTGAAATATGATGCAGAATTTAATTAAAATTAATCAATAATAATTAATCAATAATTAATTATTATAAATAAAAATAAAAGTAATTTATATGTATAATATTACATATAAAATAAATAATTAATATCATTAAATTGTTTTTGTTATTAAATATTAAATATTATGAAAATATAATTAATTATTATCTAATTCTATTAATATCTAATTATATTATTTAATCTAAATTCAATTTACCAAAAATATAAATAAATCTTTATAAATACATGAAAAACACAAATAGTCAACAGAAAAAACAATATCGAAATGAGTATCTTTCCATAAAAATACACTTGTATCAAACATGAATCGGAAATGAGCTTACGCAGAAAAATATGATTCTTCTGCGAAGTTGAATGATTCCCAGTAAGAAAAAAGATTACGCACATCTGCGCAACCACAGTATGTATATATGCACTGCGCAAGATATCAATATAGTTTTGTGAGTCTTCACTAATATAGAATAATTCAATGTTTTTTGATTACACAGATCAGAAACAGAAAATGAATATCAATATATTTTTTTTATAATAATGCATTTCCCATAAGTATTTTCTATTTATAAATTTAAATGATAATTAAATTTAAATATAATAAATTAAAATATAATTTAAAAATTATAAAAAATAAAATTATTGATAAAAAAGAGCAACTTTGATAAATAAAAAAGTTGCAAACAAAAGTTACATCAGAATATAATAATATAATATACCATCATCAATGGAGAAATATCTAAAGAAAGGGCAAGTCTAACAAGCCATATTAGAAAAATTCTCATAATTCACAGCCAATGAAAATCCAGGTTGGGCTTCATGAAAAATTCTTAAAGGGAAAGGGTTACGCCTATCAACCTCAGAGAACCTCAAAGAACCTTAGAATAGCTAGCCCAATGGAAGGGATTTTGAATGCATTTGCATCCGAGAATTAAGATATAGGTATATATGCTAAATAATGAAAGAAAAAATAAGCTATCTATTTTTAATAACTGATCTTTCTTTCAAGAAAGTTTGTAAAATTTCCTATAATAAAAAATTCGAACGCAAATAAAAATGATAACAAAATGTTACCATGGGAATGTATAATAAAATGTTTTTAAAAATTTTTAAAAATAATAAAATATTTAACCATTGTTGATTCATTCCTGATTATAAATAGCTTTTACTCTATAAAAGTAGTTAAGAAAAAGAGGATATCCAAGACAAAAAGTAAGTGGAAAGAAGCACGGAAAAGAGGAACAAAAGGGAGAGAGAGAACCTTGGCCCACAGGCCTACTGCAGCGCTGCAGCTTGCTTGCAATGTGCCTCCACTGCTCTGCCATTCATGTGGGAAACACCCTAGTATTCGTTCGTCGTGGGGCTGGGCCAACAACCGCCGGAAAAATTTCTCTTTCGATGCACTGCAACGGCCCCGCCCCATGCGCCAAGGTATGGGGAAGAAAAGTTTGGAATAGATGGTGCAGGCTGGCCCTTGCAATGTCCGTCAGTTTTCTTGAGATGGAGATTCTATGAAAGATCGAAAATTACATTCTAGACTAATGTCAGGCTCGATTTATTTGAAAAAAATAATAAGAATAAACAAATTACGTGTAAAATTGTAATAAATAATTTTTTAAAATTATTAATTATTAAATATTCATAATAAGATAATAATAAGTAATAAGATATTAATATAGTTAATGATATAATTTTGTTAGATTGAAAAAAATAATCGTAAACTGATCAATGCTAGAATTGCTAATTAGAATTACTAATTATATTAAATAATTATCATTTAGTTCATTATTTATTTTTCAATTAATTTATTATTTTTACATATTTTATGCTTTTAAAAATTGTCACTTTTTTAAATTTATTTTCAAGATGCAATGTAAATAGTCACATATGTATTTATCGATAATGAAACTGACCATATGACTTCATTCTTCTATGTTTCATTTGATGTGTAATCTATAAATTCTTTTCACATTTTTAATTTCGTATGATTAAATAATTCGATAATATTATACTTGAACGTTGATAATATAACTTGAACTTGTCCACCATCGTTTGCCATATTTGGATCGCTCGAGAATCGCAAGCAATGATAAATGGATCGTTAAAAATCGATTTTCAGTTATACGAGTAACATGTTAATCGATACTCAGAAAAGCATTCTATTTATACCTACTTAGAAATAAGAATTTGTATCTTTTCAAATACTTTTAATTAATGGCGAACTTTATTATTAGAAAATATTTGAAATATTTTATTTTATTTTTAAATACTCGAAATCTACCATGTAATTATATCTCGAAATTTAAAAATTCTTAACTATCAATATAGTAATATCGATATCTGAATTGCGATTCTTGGAGGGTGCTGCCACCAAGGCAATTATCAATATTCAAATAACGAAATTAATATTAAAAATTCATATTACAATATGTAAATTATATTTATTTAAGTAAATATTAATTTCTAATAAAATGAATTCACTTCCATTATTCTTCTTCGAATTGATTCGCATACTGAACTTGATCCCGTTGCTTTTCATTATTTATCAAGAATGCGTGCTAAAATCAAGCGGCAGGAAACAGCGGAAGTGCAAATTCTGATCTTTACCTCTATAGTGCGGTTAAAACAGGAACATTGTTGCATCCTATGGATCCGTATGTAGAAAATCCAATGACATAGGAAATAGCAGAGAAAAAAACATGATGAAGTAAGTATATATCCTATATCTATCACACACCGTTCGTTCGTACGTCAGGTCGCCGCTCCCTGAGAGATCACTGCCCTCACGCATACCCGGTGCCTTTTCTCGTTTCTTCGGCCAGTCGTCGTCGTGTCTCTCTGCCTCTACGACGGGGACCAGGGACGTACCGCCAAATCGGCATACCCGTCACAAATATTCACATGAATTTCATATAATTTATTTAGAACACTCTTCAATTTTAAGTTTATTTGTGAATGAAATAAACATTGCCTCAATCAAAGAATAAATAAAAAGAAAAAAATAGCAGTTTTAACGAGGATGTATACAGAATTTTGAGGTAGGATTTATCAATTGTTGTAGAAATATCAAAAATTCGAATATGTATTTGAAATATATTTCTGTACTAACGTATAGATTTAGACAGTCAATAATTTCTTGAATATCGGCCATTGCTCGCGAATACTTTGTTCTCATCACTACTGATCGTAAATTTCTTTCTCGAATCCAAATTTCGAGACATCAATCAGGCTATTTCAACAATCTAATGAACAATTTGCATCAGATGTATTAATATCACTCGCGAATAAGCAAGTTTTTTCGCAGGAATTCACGTAAAATAAAGAACATGTAACTCAGAAATCCTTTACAACGGAAGTTACACTATTTGTCCACGTATCGTCAAATTCACATACTCGAACCGTGTCTCCTTCACGAATTCGAGGCACACAGACTGGCAGTCGATTGCAAAAAGCCCTTCTTTTCGCGACGGAAAGAACAAGGGATCTAGAAACCCTACCCCCCGGGGCACGTGTACATGTATATGGGCTGCATGTCCAGCGCATACCACAATTCACAGACATATATGTGCACGAAGGGGAAACTGACGAACACGAACCGGCAACGAGACGACGATTTCCACTATTTCGCCGGCACGCGTGGCAAACTTGTTTAGCAAGCGCAACATCGCCATCTGTATCGCGAATCTCGCATCACGATTGTCGCGAATTGACTGAGAAGCAAGATTCATGTCTGATAGATACTTTGCGCTTGCGCAATTATTGATTAAAAAATCGCGAATTTATATCATTTTTACGTTAAATAAAAAACATAATGTTAATCATATTTATAATGAAATTTATATTATTTAATAATAAATAATTTTACGTTGTTCAAAAAGAATATTTTATGATAAAAATTCACTTTAATTTTCCATTGATCTTTCCTATGAAATTTTTGAATAATTAATAAGGATAAAAAGGACATTTTGATTGGAAGATTCATAATGTACAATAATTCAATATTTGTGATAACAATTTTTACAATGGAAATCGAATTGGTGAAAAATTTTATATAATTTATTAATATCAAAAAATTTGTTGAGTTTTTTGAAGAGTTTATTTAATGAAGCTATATTAAGAATGCGATTTTCAATTTTTAAAAATTCATAAATTCCAAATGATGAAATATTTTTTATAGATAAACAAATAGAAAAAAAAATGTATAATTTTTAAATATAATATTTTTAAATATATTTTTTTAGACTCATTGCTTTAAAACTTCTTTT
>NW_006263665.1:237540-242685 GCF_000469605.1 Apis dorsata | reverse complement strand
TTTTTTTTTTTTTTTTTTTTTGTAGAGGTAAGAACGGAAACTATAATACGACACAAGAAAAACCATTTGATTTGTTCATTTTTTCCCTTAATCTTTGTTATTTTTTATTGGTATGTAATACGTATAATAATATATATTTATATATATTATATTCGTCCATATCGAATATATTAATATTTTATCAGTTTTTCTTTCCATAAATTAAATAAATAACTCTTGACTATGATATTATTAAACAAAATATTTTACAAAAGTAAATAGCTGTAGATTGCCAGGTGTTCAGTGAAGGAGTGAGGATAGATGTATTTTTTTTTACTATATCGTCTATTCAAAAGTAACTAGACATCCGAAGCGCTTTTTTTTATTCCGTATACGTGATCTTTGGCGAAGTCATGATTTTCTGTTCATATTACTTCAAATATCAAATATACTATATGTATTATGTATTATATTTTTTATGTTAAACCTATCTGGCAAATCTCATTTTTGAAACATGATTATTTATTTCATACAAAAAAAGTAAAGAAACTATATAGAGAAAAATAGGGAAAAGTGTAAGAAAAAAAGTGATGAAAATTCAAAAAATGACAATTCCAGGATTCTGGTACGATCTTCTGCTTGTAACTTTAACTTCTGAAAATGTTTGCTCATATTAAGCATCTTATTAACTTTCAGAGGACTATTTATAATAAACCTCTGTATCGGAAAATGCACTAAAGTGTCTGGTTTCTAAAGAAGCCGAAGTAAAAATGACTGGACCACGATGAAATATATCTAACCACGAAGAAAAACAAAATTTTGGCTTTAATGGAACATGATTATCGCCAATAGTCACACAATACACACACGATCCGTTTTTTATACTCGATAAAAACGACCTCAACGTTCAATGTTTAGTCGCTTTTCAATACCACACGATAAAGTATAGTTTCACTTATTATTAATTTTTTCTTTTCTCTTTGTCGGTTTTCTTTTTTATACTATATGCTGGACTGAGGTATTGAGAGGCAAGATGGTCGTTTTTTTTCATATTCTAAGCATGGCGTAAGGTTACAAGTGAGAGCTGTGAGGCTGCTGCTCGTAGAACAGTACGTAGGCTTCGTTGGAAACGACCGATCGCGCTGGAACCGCGGACACCCGGCTATCATTATACTCATGCCATTCTGCCGAGTATGGATGCTTACAATATGCTGTATAATGACCGGAGTGTGTTGTGCCCGAATGGTTCGCGACACCATATAAATTGTACGTACAACCCGGAACTCTAGGCGCAGCAAAGGCACTGAGATCCAAACCTGTCAATGGAAAATCTACCATCACATTTAGCTTGCTGCGGAATCGTTCCATTGGTGAGAAACGTTTTAAGTCTGTAATGTATTTCATTAAGGAAATAATGAAAAAAATAATACAATCTTATTAAAAAAATATTAAAAAGACTTGAATCAACGCTATTACAATGTAATAGTTGATAGTAAATCAAATTGAATGAACTCATATATTTTCTGTTTAACTTTGATTTTTAAATTATAGAAAAAGGATACGAATAACAAGAATTTTCGGGAACTTTTGTATGCTGAAACTTTTCGTGCACTTTCTCCTCATCTGACACTTAGAACAAGTCGGTTTTTCATCGCCATCGAGCACCTCTTCTCGCGTGAAATGCTCCAAACATTGGCTCAACTTCACTGTACCACTTCTAGCCGGTATTGGCAAACTGAGATCCCAGAAAGGATCTAATGTGACCGACACATGGTCACAAGAAGTGCAATGTAACGACGAACGTAATTGACCAACGAAAACGTCCACTATCATACTATCTTCACTACGTAAGTAGCGTTTCCAGCTTTCTACTGCCTTCTGACTATCTCTATTTATAAAAGGAAATAAAAATTAATGTATAATAGAAATCTTAATTAACCATCAAATTTCTTTCTTATGTTCTCTTCATAGATAAAATTAAAAATTCACTTACGTGTACATTTCAGGAATATCCGTGTGTATTGGTTGTGGTTTTACCGTCACCCTATTCACATCTTCATGTAATCCTTCTAATAGGTACCTAAGAAACTCTTGAGCATCCTGTTGACTATATCCCATAAAACGTGGTGCGAATCTTTGTATTTGAGATTTGAGCGCCGTCGTATTAACCACGAGATCACCACCCACTTCCCATAACTCATGTATCACCTGACTAAACGCTTTGATCAATGCTCCTTTCATACTGCTTGTAGTAGTGTTTATATCAGCGAGGTACTGTTCGTTCAGCAGATATTCCAGTAACGGTCTCGTATTGCTCAAACATTGGATCACACTGTTCATAAAACACTGCAAAATAAAAATATTAATAAAAAAATTTGTTCTTTTATAATTAATCGTTAATTGGAAACAGCTGTAAAAATTTACAAAAAAAATTTATTAAAAAAATAAGAATCAATTTCAATTCTCGATATTCATAATTCTTAATTTATTCATAAATATATATATCCAGTATAATCCATATACTTACTGTATTCCCGATATTTCGTAATCCGTTTAGTCCACATCGCTCATCGCGATGCGCCTGTAATCGATTACGAGCCGATTTGTTCGTAGGGCTTCCTTCCTGTAAGATAGAAATCAATGTTATTTTTTTTTAAATCTAATCTTATTTTTGTAGGATTCTACAGAAGACTTTACAGAAGACAAAAACCGTCAAATATCGTCGCGTACGCTGTTCTAAGCACGGCTAGTTACATTTCTTTAATGGTGGCGGTGTCTAGCTTGCGGTACAAGAGCATGTCATATGAATACATGTACACGTACGTATACACACACACACACACACACACGATACACACATACATATAAATACACGCACACATATACCACGAAGTCGATATAACCTTAAGAATACGTGCTATGCAGAAAAATCGATTAGCTTTAGACAGATTATATAGATTAGTAATTATGCATCATTGGTTTTAAAAGATAAGAAATTCCACACAGTACGTACATTTTTTGTTGTATTTAATCTCAGCGTATGGTTTGTTCCAAATGTATGTCCAATATAATATATTCAGAAAAGGAAAGACAGCGTAAATATCTAACAGGTTGAATAACCGTGAAAAAACAGTGCACAACGACATATCGATATATCATTGCCCGGAACATAAGTATATTCTTTTTATCTCTTTCTTTATTCCATGGATACTCACCTTTAAACAAATGGCTGGAGGCTGGAGAGTAGCGCGCGTGGTCACTATGGAATTGCCGAACTGTATTGTATACACACCGGAAGAGACATGTTTCTGGGTCGTCAGAGGAGCCGCAACACCCAGCAGGAACGCGTACACGAACAGCAAAATAATTATTACCCACACGCACCACAATCCCCAGCCTATCAATTGGATATAAGCCAGTTTACACGTTATAACTCGACTGCATGACGCATTTCAAGAAGCGCCAGTTCCTGCGTATCAAGTAATTTATACTCAATTTTTTTTCGTCTTCATATTCATTTATGTCAACTATATTGCGAGACATATTTAACGAACAAATGGTTGTCATATTGTGTTAGAAATATTTTAAATTTATGAAAATAGAGATTTAAAAACGGCACGAAAATCAAATAATCACAGTGCAAATCGAACAAAACTTTCTGCTGTTAAATGCGAATTTTTTCGTATATATTCAAAGATATCCTATTTAGATAGTTTTCTCTCACTTCATGGCCATACAGAACTGGCACACTATTCGTTGTCATTGAGGATAGAGATGGCTCGTGTCGTGAAGAGATGCATATCGCTCACTGACATTCCCCACGCAGAAATGGTGTAGCTTCTAGCAGCGGATGAACCAAGATAAACTTGTACTATGTATATATATACGCATAAGTACTCCGACACAGAACACCCGTTATTACTAGGTACCGTTATGTTATGAGACATCCGTTGATCGCCGGTTTACTCTCTCTTTTTCTCTCTCTCTTTCCCCTTCCCGGAGAGCTCCGATCTATTAATAAAAAGCAGCTCTCGCGACTAACCATCGAACAGAGTTGTGTGTGCTCGAAGAAAAACATGAACGCGTTTCGTAACACGCATACTAAACGAGCAATGAAAGTACATATATAAGCTAACGTTTCAACGTAACGTTGTCCCTCCTTTTCCATTTACCACCACTATTATGTACTTTATATGTGTTGGTGTTTGAATGTGTGTGTGGTGTGATGTGTGTGTGTGTGTGTGTACACATATATATATCACTAAGGTGTCGCTACGAGCCACTGAACTCTCTATAAGTCGAAAAAATGGCGAGTCATGAAATACAGTGATGCGTCATAACCACGCACACATAAATATATATTGAAAAGATGGTGGTACGTTTTTGGCCGCGTTTAGTATTACTATTTGCCATTGAATGACAGATATTTTTTAATAATAGAACATTAGAATGAAATAAAAGATTTAAAATAGAAAAAGAGATGTTGAAAAATGGAAAAATATCTATAAAATACTTAAAAAAAAAAAAATTGCAGAACTCAATTGAAACTTAGTGCACTATGAATATATACTGTGCAAACTGTACTTTTTCTTAGAACACACATTTTATCGATGATTCTGGTAAATAAAAGTTTTATGAGAAGAGACTATGATATCCATCCACTGAATAATTAACGAAAATTTACTTAGGAACACTCACAAACTGATCGGCGACCCCGCGATAGAGATTTTGGTGAGCCGTGGACGGTGCAGTGGGTGACGAGGAAGTCAGATTACTGGCAGTGTTTGTCCCCGAGAAGTGACCATCCGGTCTCCTGGATGTAGAAGGCACGGATGGGTCGTCCCCATAAGTACCGGACGGTCTTCCCGCCACGCCGTTTTGCAAGATGGGCGGCGTAATGCCGCCTACGAACCCGGTCTGATCGATATCGTACGAAGTAGACGCGGTCCGTTGCTCCTCACCGTGTTCAAGACTCTCTGGATCCCCGGTACGACCACCACGAAGGAACGCAATCGCGTCGATAGAGATGGCAGCGTCGTTGATCCCGTGTATTACCTCACCACGGCTTCCACCAGTCTCGTCTTTGATCTCAACGTCTTCCTCTTTCTCTTCAACACCTTGGATAATCTTCTGGGCGTTGTTGTTAATCAGCAGTTCGCCGTTACT
>NW_006263665.1:231455-237274 GCF_000469605.1 Apis dorsata | reverse complement strand
AGCACCGCCAGCACCGCCACCGGGAATAGACGACAAGAGGTTACGCTTAGCTGGTGAAACCTCGTCGATCCGATGGGCAGCACCGCGTTGCTGCTGCTGTTGTTGGCGATGATGCCGGTTGTTCAGCTTGTTGTCTTCGTCGTCCTCGTCGTCATCGTCCTTGTCATCGCTGTCGCGGTCGTGGTCGCGGTCGTGGTCGTGGTTGTCTCGGTCGCGGTTGTTATTGTTTAGCCCATATCGACCGGAATCACAAGTGTCCTCAGCACCACTGCTGTTATTCCCATTATTGCCGTTGTTGTTGTGTTGATCGTCGTCGGTGTTATTATCGTCCTCGTCATCGTTGTTGTCATCGTCATCGTCGTCGTCCTCGTCTAGATCGCGGATCGTGCCGCGCTCGTTAATCGTTACCTCGCCAGGCGACGCGGCACTGTCCGCGCGTGCATGCCCGCTGTTGAGCACCGTGCTGCTGGACAGTGGCCTTCTCTTCGACCTGGACCAGAGTGCACCACCAACGGCGCAGGAAGATGACGAGGAGGACGAGGAGAGCGACGACTCCGGACGATGATCTCTGCCGGTACGTTCGACGGCTATATCACGATCGTCACCACCGAACAACTCCGTCAACGACGAACCGGTCGAATGATGCTTCCACTGATGATGATGGTGATGATGATGATGGATTCCACTAGTGCTGCCAGTGGTGCTGCTCGTTTGACGGATATTCGGTATATAACCAGATGGCGAATACCTGATCAAATCCGCCGTTATTTCTAGTCTAGACGAGGATTCTGGGATCCCTCTATCTCTGGACGAACTGCCGGCAGAGATGCTCGATGAGGACGACGATGTAGACAAGCCGAATCTAGTGCCGCTGGTTCCGTTTGTCGTCACATTCGTAGCTGTACCACTACCGCTACCCGTACTGCTGTATGCCGACGACGAAACTGACCTGCAAACGTTCAGTCAATGTGAATATTGCGAACATCCTTTTCATTTGGCTGGGCCCGCGGCCAAGGACTACCCTCTCTTTCTTCGAATTACGTAATCACCGGCCAACAACGGGAAACACGTTCATAAACACACGCACCCACAAATCACACTAAATGAATAAGCAATTTCTTTGTATGTGTGCGTTAGTAATAATTAATAATGAAATAAATTAAGAAGCAAATTTTATTAATTATTAACAC
This sequence comes from Apis dorsata, assembly GCF_000469605.1. Lineage (NCBI taxonomy): Eukaryota > Metazoa > Arthropoda > Insecta > Hymenoptera > Apidae > Apis > Apis dorsata. Next base: position 236,084 of record NW_006263665.1, on the reverse strand, counting down.
GAATTTCTTTTTCAATTACGAAAATATCTTTAATATCTCTACGACTAGAGTATGTTTCTACAATATATACTCTTCTTCTAAAATCAAATAATCCTCGTTATTCATACAAATATTAACAGAAGGATGCAAAACTGTTTCAACAAAGAACTGTTCAAATCTCAAGAATAGGAAGATTAAAAAAAATATAAAACGATCTATGAGTACAAAAATAATTCTCTCGATGGAATAGAGGGAAAAAAAAAATCGATATATGAACGGATAGGTCGATGTCGCTGGCCTACATGCTGACCAGATCTTCTTTGAGGTTTGGAGGTTACTAAATCAGATACCGTGGCACCGTTCGTGGATTTGGAAATAGTGTCGGGAACACGCACTAGATATTTAAAATATACACGCATCTTTCGCGCGCGCCAACACGTGCGCTAGATATCTTATTGCGGTAAAATGAGACGAGATGTCGAAGAGAAAGTAAATGTTTTTTTCTCTTTGTCTCGCCACACGTTGTACTAGAAGACAATTCGAAGCGAGGTCAAGGTCTTTCACCACGCTTCCATCGTGTCAATCGCGATCAACCTGTCCAATGTGTATTTATATTCACGTGATTGTTTATTTCCTTGTTTTATGTCATGGGGATTGGACTAATTTTTAGACATTTTTATATTAGTCAAATATCGATTAGTTTGAAAATTTTTTACAAGTATGTTACAATATTTATCTATAATAGATTTTTTTTCTATTTTGTTGCACTAATTTCTTATGCTTAATAATTAATAATAATAATACAATAATAACATTTAATAACGATTTATATGAATTTCCAATGTATTTACGAGATGACCAGATATTATATTATATTCCATCAAACAATTTCGTGATATTATGTATTAGCATAGATAAAACTTTGAAAATAGAAATTAGAAAAAAAAAACTATATCCAATTTTAAAAATTTTATAATCGCGTGTCAAAAATCAATCCAAAAAATAAAGGATAATAAATAATTATTGTAATTCGAATTTTATGTGTTTTTTAGTTACAATGTGATTAACAAATCTGAAAACTCTAATTATTATATTTAATATTACATTTAAAAAAGGGATAAATTTTTAGTTCAAAGGACATAACAAAATACATATCATCTTGCATCAGGGGCAAGTGGACAGACAAGATTTCCCGTGGAATTATATATAACTAGTTTCTGAGACTGCCAATGCAAGTTTGTACCTATTTACCATCGACCTCGACCTTTGCCGTCAGCTCGACCATACCATAGAAATAGGGACTTATGTGCCGCACCTCCCTAATTGGATCATTGTGACACGGACAAAAGTAATTGACGCATTGTAAAAAGGTGTTGTCGGAATACCTGTTGCCCACTATATATATGATATGTTTACAATATGCATCCCATAACTATTTTAATACAAAGTTTCTAGTCATATTCTACGCAATAGAAAAACATAATTGACACGAAAGTAGATAGAAAGGAAGAGAAGATCGAGGGAATTTTATCGTCTCGAAATAATTACATACTCTTTGAGCAACAAGAATTGATGTTGCTTTAAACGCTCTGCCGATAGCACAATATAATTAGCACTCTCAGCAATTGTTACCAGATATTTTTTTTTTCCTAATATTTGAAAATTTTCATTCTAAATGTGGCTATTAGTCATGCATCAAGCATCAAGGATATAAATAATATTTGCATTTAATTTTAGTTAAAATATAACAAATATATACAAAAAGTGATGATACAGAAATAAAGCAGATCAATTTAAAATTTTAACTTAAATACATATCTACACGGCATTTTTTTTTTAGAAATCTAAATAAAAAGAAACAATTTATGTTACTTTTGCATTATTTTATATAGATATATTAATATGTTATATAAAAATAGAATCTTTATGATATAGCAAGGTTATAAGATTGCACATTCTATATGAGCAACTGCACAAAAATTTGAAGAAAATTTTTAAATTTCATTCAATATTTTCAATTGTTCATTTAAGCATTTATATTATTGATCGTGCAATATTGAAAATAAATAATAGAAAAATAAATAAAAATTATGTATATATGTATTTCAATGTTTCAGAAAGTAAGTTAATAAAAACTTAGAGAAAGTAAGAATCCAAAGCCTTAATTAAAGTTACAGGTATAATTTATCCTTAGTTCAATATATATTGTAAAATTTAAAATATACGAAAGAAAGAAAACTTATACAAAATTACATATGCTGTTATTATTATTATTTGATTCCTTAATTTAGAATCATTCTCGTTATATTACGATACTAGCACAAAAATAAATCTCAAAAAAAGCAAATCGGCAGAGCGTTAAACCAGAGAGAGATAATTATTTAATCAAATTATAACTGGAAATGGGAGAAATCAAGGAAATATGCATAAAATCGATAAAAACTTATCGAGGCCTTGATCTTGTAGCTACTGACCCCGACTGCCTTATACCCCTGTTTATGGGGATTGCTCACCTTGTGGGTGAGCAGCGAGACCGGTTGTATTCCGATAAGTAACTCCTTCGGATGCTCGTACCCGTCGATGAGTAGAAACTGTAGGGCCGATCGAGTATCAACCATTTAATTAACAATTCTTTTATCTCTATTTATATTGTCAGGAAATTCAGGATCGGCAGCACGCTGGTAATTATGAATTTAATTTTAATTTTTATGCGATATCAAATGTAAATAATGCCTTTGGTGTCAATCAATCGCTTTTTAAAGATCATTCAAGTAATAAAGAAAACAATCTTAATGATCCAAAGAGACAAAATAATTGAGAAGAAGAATAATTGAGGGAAGTACATTCATCCATGAACGGAGTATCGACGGTAATAAAATGTCTTCTTCTTTGACTAACTTTCCTCTTTATTAGACTTCTTTCAATTTTCATCTTTTCAGTATCAATATTCCACATATTCACCGAAAGAACCAACCCTTTGCGCACATATCTTAAACATTTCATAGAACAAGTACAATTAATATACTTTCAACCAATAAATCAGATAGTAATAAAACATCAGAAAATATTTTGAAGCGTATATAATTATTTAAAATTAATAGTCAACAAAGGGTTAGACATCTTTGTTCCTAAATTCCAACCAAACTGCACGTGATTGCCGATCCCTGGAATCCATTAACAGAATCCTGAACAGGGGGAACACACATGGAGGAGAAAGAATTTGTCGAAAGAGGATAAGAAACTCACCTGCCTGATGGGCAGTAGGATCGCCTGTACTCGGTCGTATAGTTCGAACGAAAGCCCGAGCTGCCCGACGACGATGACGTCGACGACGATGTCGAGTAGAAATTTGTTGGTCGATCTAAGATCGACGAGGAAGCAGTAGATCTGTAGGTGTTCAGCTTCGAGGTGGAGGTGCCAATAGCGGAACTGTTGTTGCCGCTGTTATTGCTGGAACATCGTCTGCTAGGAGAATGCGGTGCCATTGGACTGGTGCTGTACGAAACTGCTACGGCGCCCGCCTGGCCCCCACGGTGATACGACATTGCACCCGGGTCACCAGTCTCACAATCTCTCTTTTTCTCTCTTTCTTTCTTCTATAGAAACCCCTTCCTGAATTCCAACACAATGTAAGAGAGATTGGTCAGTGTATCGACTGAGATAATTTTTAAACAATTTTCTAAAATTCTGATATAGTCTACGTAAGATATTCCGAGTGTGCGTTTGAGCTTTCCCGAGAAGAATTTAAACCTGTTTGCATGATTCTAATGCTATTGTTAGGATGTTTTTTTCTTACCAAAGATAATGTAGTTACCGATTGATGATTACTCGAGTTTGAGGAGGATTTAAGAGAGAAGCACTTGATAAATATAAATTCTGCGTAACCAACTTAAACGTGATAGTAAATATATTTGAATAATTTGAAATACTTAAGAGATGAACTAAATTTATTATTGATTTCTATCAAGATCGATTGCTAAATTTGTAAATAGATTTTGTTATTGAATACGAAGAAACTGGTGTAACTTCATAATCATAAAATATCAGCCACTTGAGAACATTAGATAAGAAGACTTTTGAAAGAATTAAGCAATAAAAATATCTCTCGAAATACAATAAACTTGTGAATCTACAATGTGATTTGTATAACAATAATCTGATTCAAAAAAATCTAAATTACATGAAAATAAAATTATCGGACTTTTTCCATTTTCAAAATTCAATACGCTTTAATCTTCATATCTGACTTCAAATATATGAATTAAAATAATCCTAAATAATTCAAATGATACATATTACAAATATAATTACATCAAAAATTAAATAAGCATTCTGTTCTTTTCGAAAGAACAAAGAAAACATACTGATTTTCAGTTTCTGCGTCAACCTTGCATTTTGTGCGAACTACTTCACTTTGTCCCTTTTTTTTTCTCTATAGAAGAATCTATTTTAATTATCACAAAGAAATAACGAATCTTCATATAACGTTGGAAACGGAAACCGCATTGCGTTATGCGATCAACCGAATATCGATCCGCTTAGTCTTCGTGTAGAATAAATTACAAAGGGAAGAAGGAATATTACCGTCGATACTCCAACTGTCAAATTCCGCAAAGAAGAATGAGAATACAAAATGAAGAAATGCCAGAG
>NW_006263665.1:230261-231278 GCF_000469605.1 Apis dorsata | reverse complement strand
ATAAAAAAAAAAAAAAAAAGAAGAAGAAGAAGAAAGGTTAAGTACGCGTTCTGCTTTGAACGAGTATTATTGTTTTAACTATGTTATAAAAATACTGACCAAGTTAAATTCGTAAAAAATCTAACAAATTATTAGCACATAATAGTACAAAATCATAAAAATCATAAAAATAACACAATTATAAATATTTTAATTATTTGATGTTTTATTTAATGTTTTATTTATATTTATTTTTATATAGCAATATAATATTGTTAATTTCTTTTCCTTCAATTTTTCTAGAAATCGACTTTTTTTTAAAATCTATATTATTTATATTTATGTAAATTTTGAATAAAAAATTCGAATAAAAAATAAAATTAAAATAATTATGCAGGAGATTTAAGTAGAATATGAAACAATATCATTATATCATATCATACAAATATATAATAATAATATAATGTATTATTGAATTAATTAATTAACGAAAATAGATTCCGATGATTCTAAATTTAATCGAAATATATATTACGATTAGCAATTTTTTTTAAATGATTAAAAGACTGATGAAAAATTTGTTAAAAAAATTTGTAAAAAACAGACTGCAATTTGATATTGTATATCTTATCTCATTATAATATAACAGTTTAAGAATTAAGAAAAGGAAACTACATTACCTACATTAGAATTAAGAAAAGGAATTACATCACAAGTTAAATAAATCCTATTTTAAATATATTACTTAAAATGTATAGGATTTTTTATCACAATAATTAATTGAACTAATTAAATTTTATTTTTAAAATTAATGATGGCACAAAAATCGCGCGTGCATCGTTCAGGAAAAGAATCCAAATCTTTGCCAAATATCTAGCATCAAGAAAGCAGTCACATTTTTTCCTCGGTTTTGGCAAGTATCCCAGTTTTCACCGGAATACATCAGACGCGCAAAACCAATATGAAAAACGTCTTAAATTTCCTTGAAGTATAACAAGTAAAATTATTTACTTTCTGTTAAATCCTCCTTAAAATAAA
>NW_006263665.1:215247-230179 GCF_000469605.1 Apis dorsata | reverse complement strand
TATATATGATAAATAGCTAAATGATATAAATTCATTTTTAATTTTTAGAAAATCAAAAATAAAATGAAAGAAAAAAATTATTGCGTATGTAACTATTTTGTGGAAAAATTAAGTAAAGAATTATACGGGTCATCTTTTACGTTTCGCAAAGTCAATAACGCAGTTACATAATCACATAAAGAGCACAATTGGAAATTATGTAACTAATCTTATGATACGAACACGCTAGTAAATTCGCGAAGCATGATTTTATTAATTATATCAATATCTTCAAATATCCTTTACAAATTTTTAAAAATTTTTTATAAGAGAAAGATATTTCTTCAAAATAATCAAGACTGATTAAAATTGATTTATATTTTTATTTCATAAATTATTATTTCTTAATTACGTTTAAATATTTATGATATAGAATTTGCAATAATAATTTTAAATAATTTAGATTTAGTTCGAAACGCAGATGACAGAATAAAATAGTTTTTGCATTATTCGATCAATGGATCACGCCTATTACATCATGGGAATCAGTACACGTGGATCCCTGGCAGAGCAGATTATACGTTTACGCAACGAAAACGCGGCGAAACATGTCTTTTAGCATTTTTAGCATTCAAATCATCGTCTATGATGATAATGTCATACATTTATGTAGTGTACAATAACATTATATTAATACTTTTTATTTTTTTTCCTCTCCCATTTAAATTATAAATATAAAGAAAAAATAAATAAAAGGCAAAAAACAGGTTTGTATTATTAGAAAAAAAAGATTAAAATATATATATATATATTTTAGAATAATGAATTATCTTAAATCGTCTTGTAATTAAAAAAAATATATATTAAGAATCAAATGTGATTATGCTTCTTCTAAAATTCATGATACACGAGGAAATATATAGAAACATATATATCAAAATAGACATATAACCAGATACTCGCACGTGGTGATGCTAGTTTGCGTACGTCTGTACTTTATAACATGATTAATAAAACCGATAAAATTCTCTTATGGTTTGTAGTTATACACTACAGATCTGTGTATATATATATATATATATATATATACATACATATATATATCATATACTATTCGTTGTATCTGTGAATGTGTAATGTGTTGCATTACATAAGATAATATGATATATATATTCAATACGGAAGAAATGACGTTTCTTCCGTAGAAGAGAAAAGAATCGGATAAAAACCGATCATGTAATCGAACTTTATAGTTTTTCATATAGAGAGAAAAAAAAAACAAAAGAGAGAAAAGAAATAATATAAGAAATAAGAATATCATTTGTTTAATATTTAAATACGGGAATATGAAATGGAAATCGCCATCTTGCATTTCTTCTCGAAATTCTTCGATTTTTTCGTATATCAATATTCGTATATATTGTCATGAATTAAATATAAAAAATTAATAAACAATAAAACAAGTAAATTTAATAAATTTAATAATAAAAAATTAAGCTTCATTAATGAAACTAGACTTGTAATTAAACTTATGTTATGTAGCATTGAGTCACATACAAAAAATATTATAATTGTATATTTTGTTTTTATCATATTTAATTTTTTTTTAACTCAATTTTTTAAATCATCATTTCAATAATCATATGAATTTTAAAAATTAAAATTCAAAATTCCTCGATAGAATTCAAAGTATGTAATTTGAAAATTTTATCATAATTCAATGTAAATAGCTTATTAATTTTTTCTTAACTATCACTATATACCACTTATTTTTATTTATTTTCTTTTTTTTTTAAATATTTATAATAATTTTGTCTCAAAATGATATCATAGAAAATATGCAAAAGCATTTTTGGATACTACTTTGAATATTTTTATCGAGCTGTTTCGATTTGTAACCTAACCCCGTATTCACGAGACCAAAAGTGAGAAAGAGATAGTAAATTGGTCACAGAATAGGAAAAGAAAGAAGATAAACGTATGAGGAAAAAAGACAAAATGAGAGAAAAACGACAAGGAAAAGAAAGAGAAAGACACGTTTGAACAGTCTGGCATTTCTCATGTTCCAAAGTTAAAATCCACGATAAGTATATATAATTGTATTTCATACATATGAATCATTCACTAAAAAATAAAAAATACTCACGGCCTGATGCCTCTATATAAGTAGGTTTTCACTCGATTAATTCGTCCAAAGTGTACGTATAAACGATTTCACTAGGAAATGTCAGTGTTATGAACACTTTCGTGTTTCTTCGATCATGTCGTCGTGTACGCGAAGAATTTAGCTTACGTTTCTTGGTCGATTTTACGGAGATAAAAAGAGGAGAGGCGATGCGTCGCGATGCTTGTAAGCACGGGCCATCCCTCAGAACTGTCGATGACGTCACCGTAACGAATACTTGAAACTTTTGATGTGTCTGAGCTAAGGAATTAATCGTATGACGCTCGGACAGCTTCGAGACACGATCGATTTACAACACGGTTTATGTCGATCACGTCACGATGGTTCTTACTGGATAAATCTCTAACACGATTCAGAACGACAGTTTCGCCGCCTCGGAGCTCTGGCTCGAGTTATTTACCTTTCTTTCAACACTTCCCTCTCGTGGCTTATCAAACACTTGCGACACCACGAGATTATCACTACTGAATCGTTAACACAACGTGTGTGCAAACAATATGGCGATTACAAGACTACCGATTTCCGCGTTGACAGTCATCGCTTCCGCGACTACCGCATTCTGCGCTAGCGCAGAAGAAAATGCCGTTTTGTTTGCTAGGGAGGAATTTTGATACCAGTGCTGCCACGGCACAATTTGAATCACCAATTATATTAATCCCGCGAATTTATTTGACATTTAATTTCACAGATTGAATGATTAAAATAATTAATTAATAGTAATTAACAATTATATTATTATCAATTAATAATTTATGTTTCAATTTTAATAATAAATATATTTTTAAATAAAAAAAATAGTAATAAACTTTGAAAAAGTAAATGTAAATAATTTATAAAAATATTAACCTTGAAATCAAATTTTCTTGAATTTTGTACAACTAAATTTTCACTGATTTAATATAAAAAATATATATCAAAATGTTTTATTTAAAATTTATAATTTATAATTTATAATTTATATTGTTAAATCTTTATTACATTGTCTTTCTACATATTCTGCAGCCATTTGTTGAACGTGGTTTACATTCTCTTGAGTACCATATTGTTCTTCAAAATTAATAAATTTCTTGAATAAAATTTTCATTTTTCTTGGAGGTAGTGTTTGAATAACTGTTCTTTCAAGTACTCTCCTATAAAATTTTGTACAATATTTTTATCTCATTATAAAATTAATATACTATTAATTATTATTACTATTAAATTAATTACTATTAAATAAAAAATAAAATAAAATTAAAACTGTTATTAATAAAGTTAAAATATTATTACCTTGCTATATCAATATCATTAGATTTAATTAAAGAATCAACATAACAAGACCATATATCAACTCGTCTTGGATAGGAACTCAAAATTTGTTCAAATAATGTTTGTGCTCTTTCTTTATCCCCAAATTTGTTTTCCATAATTGCAAATCTTACCATTAAGTTCACATCTACAAAATTAATATTATATTATTGCTTTATTTTACTTTTTATCTAATAATATATTTGTACATACGTTCAAATGCTGGTAAAGATTGCAATGCTCTTTGCATAATATGCCTTGATTTATCTTTCAAACCAATTTTTAATAATGCTTCTCCACAATTGATCCATGTTTCAGGAATTTGTTTAAATTTTCCAATTATAGTATTAATTGTTTTTTCTAATTCAATCTGTCTATCAGCTTCAACATGAACGATCAACATATGGGTGTATATCTTTAATGAATCATTATTTCTCACTGCTTCTTGAAAAACATCATTTAATGATTCAGAAGTACCAAATTTTGATTCTAAATTTAACCAGGCATTCCAAACATTTAATTTTTCATTTTCTTCTCTGAAATTAATTGTCTTTACTGCTCTCTTTGCAACTGCTCTCGCTTTCTCAATTTCTGTTGTTTGTAAATAATATGCCATATATTGCAACCAAATTATTGAACTATTAGGTCTAGCTAAAACTAATCTGTCAAACTGATCTACAGAATTTGGTAATTGGTTACTAGCTAATGCTTCTTCCCTTTGGCGAATTTCACGTTCTTTTTGCTTTTCTTGTTCTCTACGTTCAATAGTATTTAATTTTTTGTTTTTTTGTTTTGATTTTTGCTCTATTTCATCTTCACTGTCACTGGATGATTCTTTATTTTCACAGAAATTTAAGGTAGGTATTTCATTCCAAAAAAAACCACATTCAGATAATCTTGACTTATTCTCAGTATTGTTATGATTAACATTATTAAATGCATTTTTTATATCATATATAATAGGTTTAACATTTTTTTTTGATTTAATTTTTTTTACCATTTCTTCTTTTTTTTGATTAACATATACTGTATTTAATTTTTTTTTTAAATTTTTCTTTGTTTGTCTTTTTTTGTTTAGAAATTTTATCTTTGGAGTTATTTTTTCAGTCTTTATATTTTTGGTTATCATATTTTCTTGAATCACTTTTTCTTTTTTCAGATTATTCATTCTTTTTTTATAATGTTTAAAATATAATGAATATTTAATAGATATTTGTATAATGAATATTTTTGTATATTTATATTTACCAAATTTGATGATTCCTCAACGTGTGTAAAAAATTGATTATCTGTGAAATAGTTTACAGAAAGTATTACACAAAAAATATAATTATAAAATTTCGAATTATAAAAAATATTATTTATATATTAAATTTATATATATATTTTGTAGGAATTTTATCTTTTTAATTATTAAACAATTATATTTTCATGTAAATATTACATTTACACATGATCGTATTTATGATTGCTACTATGTTCTTTTAAGGTTATATTAATAGTATAACCTTATTTTTCTTTGTTAAAAATTAAGTACTTTATATAATTAATTTCTATTTTTATTGTTTTAACAAATTTTTTACATTAATATAATATTGTTAATCTATATAAATGATCATATAAATTACTATATTATTGTTATCAATATAAACTTATGAATTTTATTCAATTATTTAAGTATCTATTAAATTTTTTTCTTCAATTAATTGTTTAGGTGATTTTTGAAGTGGCTTCTGATGAGAAATAAATTTTTTAGGTAATGGAGGTATTAAACCTGCTGCAATATATCTTCCATCAGATTTTAAAAAATTATAAATACCACAAGCATGTTCCACTGGAAGTATCTCAGTTTTGATCTCGTATTTAAAAAGTATTTTTTTTATTTCTAAAATTCTTTTATATTCATAATTAGATTCAAGGCCTAAAATCAAAAGATCTATTGTTGGGTATAAAATAGTGAATAAAGATAAAGTGGCTTCATTAATATCCATTGTAGAACTTATATTCCAAGCCAAAATTGTTTCAGGAAAAATTGCAAGAGGACCCAAAATTAATGAATTGTCATTCAATTTAAATCCTATCTATAAAAATAAATAAAAATGTATAACTTCATTAGTTAATCTAATAAAAATAATATAAAATTTTATTATACCGGTAAACATTTATTTATTAAAAGTTTTTGATCATTTTGAATATTAAGAATATCCATTGTAGTCTTACCAGATCCTTCATAACCTTTTGTAATTTTTGAGTTATGGAATAATCTACAAATAATTAAATATTATTAAATAAAATAAATTTTTTTTCTTTAATTCTCTTATCTTTTTAATAAAAAGAAAATATTTTATTTTTTAACATTTAAAATAATAATACTGACCTAATATTTTGTATTAATTGCTTTAACATAAATAAATTGTTAATCAAAACCATTATAATAATATTATAATAATATTTAAAGTATTGTTACACTTTATAGCAAATATGTTTATTTAAAGTTTTAGTTTGTGATTATGCCAACTCTATCTTCTTAATAATCTATGACTGTCACTAATATTATTTCATTGGTTGATTCAAATAGTATCATAAATTTTACCGATACGAAAATATAGCATTCAGAATAGTGAATAAAATCTAACAGTATCCTATCTTAAGTTCCATGATGGAGATGTTCAGTCGACGTCCCCTTCCAATTTTAGTGTATTTTTAGAAATATTGCATGGAAAATACTTCGTCAGAAAAAAATAAACTTTTATCTTGATACAATATGGATAATAATCCCATAATGAAAATGAGCAAAGGCTGTTGGAAATTTGATGAAGATGATCGAGGTGAGCATTAAAACGTAATAGGTTATTGAATGATAAATGTCAAAAGATATAGAATGAAACATAAATAATGATATATTATACTATATCATACTATTAATTTTGTATTATAATAATGATCTTTTTTAATTTATTTTTAAAATCATTAATTGTATAATTATATGTTGAGTGCAATATAAATTTTTAAAAAAATTTTCCGGTGAATGAATCGGCATTATAAAATAATAAAAATTCTAAATAAGTAAACATTATTATTGTTCATTATAACTTCAATATTAACTAAAAACATGTTTATATTAAATTAATGAAAAAAAATGAGAATATTAAATGTTTATTAATTTTATTTTATTAATTTTATAGCATTATATATAGACATTGAAGAAAATACTGAAGAAGAGAAAGAAAATAAAATATATAGCTGTTGGGATCAAACACCTGATATACTTTTAGAAGAAATTTTTTCTTATTTAACTATTCGTGAAAGATATTATGCATCTTTAGTATGTAGATCATGGTATCGTGCCTTTAAATTACCAAAAGTATGGTCTACGTTTACATTAGAAGACACCACTCTTACTAGAGGCAAATTTAATTATCATAGTGGTTGGCAATATGTTTTGGATCATATGAGAACTTCCACATGTTTGAATAAAGTTGGAAAAAATTTTAGATCTCTTGTTTTTGAACCAATGTTGAATTTTTATAATCTCTATGAATTTATGAACATGATATCATGGTACACTGAAAAACAGGGATCAGATAATACATCAGTGGCAGGAGTTGGTACTTATATTCGACGACTTAAATTTACATTTCCCTGTAACATGGCAAACAGAGATGATCCTGATAGCATTAGAATTTTTGGTACTGGTGGAAAATTATTAGAAGCATTGAAAAGATTGATGCGTAATTTACATAATTTGAAATGTTTAGAGTTGATAGATCTCATGTTAGATAGTAAAGAAGCTTTACATTTAATGGATGATATCTGTGCAAATTGTACTCAGACATTATCAAAATTGGTTTTAATTAATACTACAAGATATCATTGCCCTCTTTTACATGTAGGAGTATTTATTAATTTAAATGTAAGTTTTATTGAATAAAAAACTTCCAAAATCTATATTCAATGTTTAACATGACATTTTTGTTTTATTTTGAAGGTATTAGTTATTAGTCCTCAAAATCTTCATGAAGATGTAATAGATTTAATTGGATATACTAAATTGCAACATCTTCATATTGTTCAAAATTGTTATAGTCCAAAAGATGCTACCGTGAGATTGGTAATAGTTACTATAAGTTTAAGTGTAAAATATATTATTTTAAATATTTTAATTAAATTAATTTTTATTGATTTAGCCTTCAAGAAAATCTTGGATAAAGATGAAAAAAAACAATCCTCACATTAAAGTTCACTTTGAAGTGGAAAGTCATAAGTCTACAGATATACTTTTGCCCATTGATTTATTAGAACATGGGAATATTCCATGTCATAGTATTGTTTTAGATATTCCAAATACACAGGTTAGTATGAATTCATAAAATATTTAAGATATTGTTAAATACTATTTAAAAATAAATTATATTAAATATTTTAGATTTCATCTTCAACTATTCTTAATCATGGAACATTTTTTGAATCAACAATAAAGGTATATGCGTTTAAAGGTCTAAGCAGATATTTTGTGCCCAGAAATTTTTCTCAAAGATTGGATGAAGCACTAGTACAATTTTGCAAAATGTGTCCAAACCTTCATACACTGGTATCACTTTGTGTTTGACTGAATTTCTGATGTGTATTGTCACTTTTTAAAATCACTATGATTTTAACAAAAACTCTTAATGATGTGTGATAGCATGCATTCAAATTTTTGTTATACAAAATTATTTATTATAATTCGTGTAAGTTTTATTTAACTAGATCACATATTATAATGCAAATTTTAAAAAACACATTGAAAATATTAAAAACATTTTTTACAGCTTCTATGGATCTATTTATGTACATATGTTGTGTGGCAATATATCACTGATTTGTCAATAGTACATAAGACAAGAGATTTAAATTCAGATCAATGATTGTACCAATGACTTGGAAGCCAATCAGTGGGAGACAAATATTTTACCATGACACATTTAATAATTTGCCTGGGTTAATAACTGGTCTTTGAACGAATAATACTTCATACAATTACATTAATCCACGGATTGGTTTCCTTGGTATTTTTTATCCTTTCATACAGCTAATAACATTTATCAAATAACTTCCTTTCAAATAACTAACTCATAAAAAAAGTTTAGTAATTTGAATTCATAATTTATCAGATTTGTATATACGATAAATGTTTCCCTGCAGATGATTCGAGATAAAATTTCAACGGCCACCATTTTAGAAATTGTATCTACAGCAAAGAATTTACGTTGTTTATATGTCCGAAGATATTCAATTTTAAAAAAATGTGATGGGGATTGGTTAAAAATTATGAACTGGTCACCAGAACATTATCAATGGATTCAAAAAAATAGCCGTAGTTATGAAAATACAGAAAAAGAAGTATCTAAAATATTGAACTATAGATGGCACATGTTAAGTGAAAGAGAATTTGCTGATCAAATGGTGAAATTACATTTATAATATGTCCATAAAAAAAGGAAAAAGTTTTTAAAAAAAGTGTTTTATAACAGATTGTGATTATATAATTATATCTCTAAATAATATCTTATAAAGTGTTTAATTGTTTATGTAGTTATTATATATTACGTACAATTTGTATAATGTATTTACACTTTTTGATATAACTATGATGATGTAAATACATAAGAAATTATTGCTTACTTGAAGTTGATTAAAGTGGATTGTTAAATACAGAATTGTACGAAAAATAATAACATAATAAAATGACTGAAATTGTAAGTATTTCCATTTTATTTTATCATATAATATATAATGAAGAATTTCTATACTATATCATAAATTATGTTATTATGTACAATGCCGGTTTACATATTTATATATATAGATATTTAACAATTACCTTACTTTAGCAGTTACATCTAATATAAGAATGATCATATGCAGAACATAATTTTACGTATATGCTAAAATAAATATTAGTTACAAAAAATAATAATAATAACTCGAATATTAAATTTAAATTTTCTTTATATTGTGAAACGCATAAATTTATAATATAATAGTAAAATTTATAAAATTCATCAAATAAAATTCATCAACATATCAATAGTAATTAAATTTGACAAATAACAAGTACAATAGATATTAATCATTTATCGTATATACATATTTTAATTTCATATATACAAAATATAAATAACATGAAACAACATCATGCAAATAATTTGTTTTCTGCTATTATTAAATACAAGTTAAAACGAATTTTTTAATTTAACCAATTAAATAGAATGCAAATTATAATATTTTTTTTTTGTTCATCTCTATTTACAATTTAAAATAGACCATTGTGAACAATATGCAATATATTTTTTTGTTGTTATAAGAACGGTTATAACAAATAAAAAATTTAATCATATTTTTCTTATTTTAAAAGAAATTATCTAATATATATAAAAAAAGAAAGTTGAAGAATCACGGTGCCAAGGCAGCTGATCGTTTGTCTCGGTTTTTATTACGCTGAATAGTGCGCGCTTTGAATGCAGCTGCATTCATTAATGTCTAAATGGAATAAATTAAAATTCATAAAATTAATTAATTTGAAATTTGAAAATATTATAATCAAGACTATTCAATGTAAAAAATTTACCCTTTCTAATTTACTTGTCTTCTGATTCAATTGTATCGGCACAACTTTATTACCAAGGTGAAAAATTTCGCGCAGAAGTTGATTTTCCGCAAGATGAATATTTATTCCCGGACCAAGTAATCTACAGCACGCATTATACTGAGTTCGTGCGCACCATCCTTCTAAATATAGAATTTCTTGGCCAAATTTTACATGCATTTCTGGTAAAATATCCTCCTAATAAAAGTAATATTCATTATCAGTATCTATGACAATATTCAATGTTCTAATATTCTTAATACAAAATTTACCTCTATATAGCGAAGTATATCTCTGAAATTAGCTCTTTGTTGTTTACGGTCTTTTTTTGCTCTGTACTTATTTGAATCTGTAGCTAACTCTTTTAATACTTCGATTAGATCCAAAGACCAATCCTGCTCATAATCGCATGAAAAATCGCGACCCAATTCGAATATTACAGCTAGAGCTTCACCAGCTGATAATCTTATATCCAAATGTGGTGATTCTAATAACTCGCGCAATCTATTCAAGGACCTAAAATAAAAATTATTTTTATAATTCTAATCTTTTAAGTTTTTCTTTAAAAATACTTACGGCATATAACTACTAGTTCTATCACTCGCAAGCAAGCTGTAAATATCTGCTGGAGCCATTACTGTTAAAAGAAGTGTCCAAGATGAAATAGCTGTAGCATGCAACGCAGCAATTTCTGTAGAAATATTTGCTATAGCACCATTTCCTTTTAAATAGGAACCAGAGAAAATACCAGACAATAATTGCACAATTTCAATGGTAGCAGTTGCATCATTGCCTGATAAGAATTGATTCATGCTTAGAGCCCAACAGCACTGTAAATATATAATTTATTATTTATAAATAAATTAGATTATCACTTTTATTGTTTTACCTCTGAACGTGCTTGAGTAGAAGCTGTAGTATCGCTGGCAATAAAAGTTAAAGTACTTTTCAAATCTCGACAAACTATTTCTGCACTTTCAAAAGCTCCCAATTGAACACAAAGCAAACTACTTAATCTGGCTGCTGTAGATTGTTCTTCACTACGTCCTTTTCTTAAGCCTCGTTCCACTGAATCTGTGATAGTCATTTTTCTATCTTCTACAAAATCTGGAATATATTTGATGGCAAATATTTTTTCTATTCCATTAAAACAAATTGTTCTGCCTTTTGCACTCTTTTGTGATAAACCATCAATTGCTTCCTTTAGCTTTTCTTCAAATGCTTCTTGCTGCGCGAATTCATCTACCTCATTATCATTCACATCATCTAACATGCTGCGATTATCAGATTGACTACTAGATACGCTGCATGCATCATTATTGATAGAATCTTCATCAGATGTTAATTCAGCTCTTTTTCCACCATGTCCTATAAAAAAGATAATTTTTTTGATTGTTTTATAAATAAATTATGTTTACATGTAATATTTGATAAATAAAAAATATTATAAATTTAAAAATATTAAAAATTTCTTTATCATGATATAAAATATATCAATATTTATATTGAAAAAAATTTAAATAACTATCAATGATATAAATCAATTTTTATATTTAATTTGCATAGATAGTAAGATAACAACTGTTAAAAGTAAATATCATTTAAAAAATAAATCTAATATATAATATATGATATAAATATTAAACAGCTGTTATTCTTGTCATCTGATAAAATTGTTATCCATATATATAGTTAATCAGTTTTAAAAAATCTATGTAAAAATATAATTATAAAAATCATATATCAATTTTATAATTTTTAATTATTAAACAAGATATTTATTGTAACAAATTGCAAAATATATATAAGTATTCATTAAAAGAATTTCAAATATCAATAATTACAAGCATTGATAATTGTATAGAAATGACGCATATTTTGTATAAATATAAGAAATAATAAATGTTAGACATAATAAACGATCTAAATTTAATACAAATGATACAAAAAATCATGATATCTAATCCTTTACCGCTCATATAAAATATAAAGCAAACAATAAACATCTTTTCCAGTGATTCATAATTTTTTCTACAAAAAAATTACTTCTATTTTAAAATATGATTTAAATTAACGATTTATTTCAATCATTCGAAAATTTTTTATTCTATCTCGTACCTAACCCAAACCCGTACGAAAAGCATGAAAGTCACATGGGGATAGCTAGTAGTGACACGATGTTGCTTCAATTCGAACATATTGTTAAAAATTTCATAAATCAATATAGTTTTTTTATTCGAAAATTACTCAGTGATTTTATATATAATATCATTAAAAAAATTAAAATAATTGACAATCTAATATGTGCTATAAGATAAAATAAATAACATTTAAATGATGAGTCATTCCAAAAGAATGCCAATAATTTAATAAAGAACGATCATCGCATATTTGATCAAGACTTTTTATCAATAAGATTTTGAGAATTTTTTAAATAATCATTTTTAATAAAAAACAAATATTATAAATAGGATCAAAAAATAAGATTTTCCTACCGCATTTTCGTCTTCTGCCTCCTTTGCCTGGCATCGTTCTTCACCTTCCTTATTGCACAATTGATACTAATAAAAATACTCGATCAAGAGGGTAAATGTCTAGCACTATTAATTTTTTTTCGTATACTGAATACACTGCATGAATTTTTAATTAGAATCTGATAAAAACTCATTAACATGTTGCGAATTGTTCAAAACATACACGTCGAGACAGCCTGCGATGGGCTTTCTCAAGTGCACTGCTTTTGCGAGCTGCGAACCTATCCGAAGACAAGCGAAAGAATGCGAAACACGACGCGTGCGCAATACATTTCTATGAATATCATCTGTTCACCAATAGAAGAATAGCTCTAAGGATTCATAAGAATCTAATGAACATATCAATTATTACATCATATCAGTTCCAACGGAAAATAATCTTATTTCTTTTATTCGTTCGCGCGCGTGATGTAAAGACATATAACATTTTTTAAAGAATATTTATATGAAATTTTGAATAGAATCAGAAATGTAAGTACAAATAAAAATATTTTGTTTTCAAAAAGTGTTACGATTATTGCAATATATTAATTATAGAGTTATGATTATTAATATATTAAATATATAAATTTATACAAAAATAATTTGTATTATAAAAGGAAAATTGTGTATTATTTTATATTTTTGAATATAAAAAACATTTCACAATAATAATTTCATTATAATAATAATATTAAATTGTATAATAACATTAAGTATCATGAAAAAAATACAATATATTTCTATTATAATATATTTATATTAATCTATACAAATGATGACAATTTCATGTCTTATTATTGTATATAATTCATGGTACTTATATTACAAGTATGAATTTATTTAATTACATCACTATAGTATAAAATTGAACATATTCCAAGTGTTGCAAAAGTGAAGTCTAGGTTTTCTATTATAGTTACAATTTATATTTAGCATTATATTCAGATGGACACTTACAAATATGTCAGTCTATTCTGAAGCACCAGAATTATTAAAACAGTACAGTAAATTTCGTTTTTTTATAATTTGAATCAATATAGTGAAAAATGTTTTAAAAACCAGACTTATATACATTTGAATATTTTCTTACTTTCAAAAGTATCACATATGTTTCAATAAAATTTAAAATAATCTATATAATAATGAAATTTATACTTGTAAACAAGAATTTTTGTCTTTTAATTTTGAATTTTTTTGTAAATAATTTCTATTAGAATTAATTTTATGTAAGTATTAACAATAAAAATATTAGGCTCATGCATAATAAGTTAATTGTTGAGCTAGAAGCAGTATTTTGAAGATTTATTACTTTTTGGCATGGTGTCACTTTTATAATGTAATTGAATATAGAATCCACAATATTTGCTGGTACTGGATCCTTACATTTTTCCAATTCTCTTACAATACAGCTCTGAACTTTAGAAATATCTCTAAAAATATATATAAAAAAAAATTACTTTATTTATATAAAATTTGTTATATAAATATTGATTCTTACGTGCATTCTTTAGTTCCAAAAACAAGAAGTGGAAGAGAATTTAATCCTGGTCCATTGTTGAGATCTGTTTGAGGGATATAACTTCCCAAAGTAATGTTGACACATTGTTGAATTTCCTGTTGTTTTGATTGCAAACATTCTGGTCCATTAGCAGAAATGAAAACTGTAAACAATTAATAATAGTAATATTTAGTAATATTTCAAACTATTATTGTTTTTATCTTATTCTATTTAAATAATCTTGAATTAAAAAGAAAAATGCATACGAGCAATACGGTCTCCCTCTTTATAACAGACAAAAGTTAAAAGAGAATCTGTAATATTTTGAATGATTTTCTTATTTTCTCGTTCTTGTGGTTCCAAACATGGCTCTATTGCTGTAGTAAAATTGCTAACACATTTCTTAAGAGTGGGAGTTTTACGACAGTAAGTTTTAAACACTGTATCCAAATCTCCAGTGGGTTTATGTCTTTCCATTTCTTTTTCCAACTTTGTGAAATTAACAAATGATTTAAGGCACTGTTCTAAGTCATTCATTGCATTTATAGCATTTTCAAATGTACCCTCTCCACCATTTTTCTCACATTTTTGTTTGAAAACACTTTGACTTTCTTCTAGAGCATGTTTTATCACAGATGCATTAACATTATCCAAAGCAGAGTTTCCAGATACATTTAAATTGTTCAAATCAATAATATCAGAAACTTTTTGTAATGCTTCTTCTGCATTAGGCAAGTTATCTTCAGAAATGGTGCATCCAAGAAATGCTATAATAAAAAGTGATATATTAATTTATAGATATAATTTCTAATATATTTTTTAATTTACGTGTAATAATT